>NC_021167.2:13303332-13307287 GCF_000331145.2 Cicer arietinum | reverse complement strand
TGAAGTCACAATACACCATACAAAGGTGTTAACAAGACAGTAAAAATTCAAATATATTTTCACACAATCCTTAGAAAAATAATGTCCACACAAAAATCACAGGCTATACCACATAAGTAAAACATCCCCAAATCATGTGCTATACATGTGGCAGTTCACATTAATAAACAACTTTTATTCACTTAATAATACATTCTATGGAATTATGAACAAAAATCAGTTAGAATACCTGAACTGAACAAGAATAATTTTAGTAGCAGTGATTTAACATTCAGTCCCATTGAAATATCAAAATGAAATTAAATAACTCAAAACAGGGTATCAAATTTCTTCAAATATTTACATTCTTGCAAAGCATCAATAACATCCAAAAAGTGAAAACATCCTAACAAAATTGAGCTTTTATCTGTGTAACTGTGCAATGCACATACTACTTTTGGATATATCTTGATCTATATATAAACTAATTGGATATATCACAAACACAAGAGAGAGTCCTTAAACAACTTCTAATTCAACCACATTTTCTGATATTTAACTCTTTTCGCTTCCAATCCAACTAGATCCTGACATCTTCATTAGTTCTCTCAGACTCACCACACCATCCCAATTTCTCAATTCCGCCAAAATCTTTTGCAGAATAGTGAAGCTATGGTTTCAAGTAGCTGCTGATTTCTGAAGTTTTAGTCATTGCAGAAGTTTTAGTCATTAGTCATTAGTTCTCTCAGACTCACCACACCATCCCAATTTCTGAAGTTTTAGTCATTGCAGACAAACATGGAATTCCTTCTCACGTAGCTGCTGATTTTCTTTCACAGGTTTAATGAGTTTTAAATCCTCCTATTTGGTTTACAAACATATTTATTCACTAATTCATTTTTCACTATGAAAATTGTTATCTTTTTCATCCTGTTAGAAACTCCACTTGTATTCTAGTGTAACTTATACATTATTCTAAAAGTACCTAATATCAAACCATAAATTAGCCACAGATCGTAATGGAAAGTGATTAACCAATCATAAATGTAAGTATTAACTAATTATAATGGAATGACTGCAAAAAACAACATATGTGAGTATTAAAACCAGATCAATAAAAGTCTACCATATTTCATACTCTCTTGATGTAAATAAATAAAACTTCAGTGTACATTTCCTTATTAAATAACAACTAGATTTGTAAAATGTGTTGGTATTATTAAGATGATTAAGCAAGAGTTAAGTGAGCTTATAAACAATGAATTCAGCAGCCTTATGAATCCCAACCAAATAAATGTTAGTGTAACTCCACGAGTACTCTATTGTGTTTTTGTTTCACTATAACACTATTAATTACAACATTATGTAAGATTTATCAGTAAGACTTGGGGCTTTTTCAGTAAGACTCCATTCAGTGAAAATGGTTAGGGTTTTCAATACAAATTGGGGATTTTTCAGTAAGACTCGATTTCAGTAAAAATCGATTTCAGAAAATGAAAAGATATTAGAAAAGTAGTCGATTCAATGACGGCGACGGCGAAATGTTACTGAATCGGACGACGAAGTGGGTCACGATGAAATTTAAGCACGATAATAAAGGAAGATAACTTACCTTAAGAGATAGCGATCATCACGGCGGCATCCAGAACGGTCTGAGTCGACGGAGCGGATTGCAATCTGGAGGAGGTTGGAAGAAGAAGAAGGGCTTAGGGTTCTCTGGTTGCAATCTGAATGTGACTTCTATTGGTTTTGATAATGAAGAGTTATCTTTGTTTTCACCTAAACCGTTTTTTAAAAAACTCAACAGAAATTTTTTTCTAAAAAATAGACATTACCTACGGATAAGTTGTAGTAAAAATAATACGAAAAAAATTTACAAAATTTAAGTCAGGGTTGTATTTTTTTTTCTTTACCCACGGATTTTTTAATTTTACTTACGGAATTACCGTGGTAATTAATTAATTTTTATTTTTATTTTATACAACAATACCCACGGTTTTTCCGTAGATACCAATTATTTTACCCACGGATTACGATCCATGGCTAATTTTCTGTAGGTATACAAATGTTTCTTGTAGTGCATAAGGGTCTATTTACTTGAAAATATTTCTTATTTTCATTTTCTAAAAGTTGTGTCAAAAACTGTTTTCATTATATTCATAAATACATCTTCATTAACTAGCATTTCATCTTCTATCTATGACAACTGTTTGCTTAGCATAGTAAAGTAATTAATTGGAACCTAAGCAATAGCACAATTTCCAGCAAGTAGTTTAGATTCCCGACTTGAAATGGCTGTAATTCCGCGATACGAACAATCAAAGTGAACCTATAATGAAGAAGAAGAAATGAAGAGTAATTAACAAATTTGGAAGAAAAAAATTAACAATTTCCCCTTTCCAAAATTGAACAAACCTGAACAATTGAACCGTTTTGAGCACATCAAAACCGAAGAATGATTTAGGGTTTGCAAATCAACTAATAAATCGTTTCTTTTTTCCTTTACTGAACAAATAATCATGAAAATAAAACAAATTAGAGAGAACACACGAGAGAGAGAGAGAGAGAGAGAGAGAGATAACAAAAATCGAACGAGTGAGAGAGAGAGAGAGAAAGAGAGAGCGAGGGAGAACGTCGAGGTGGCGGCATAAGCGGTATGAGTCGACGGAGCGGCGGGAATCCGTTTTGGAGAAGATTGCAATCTGGATGAGGTTGGGAAACGAAGAAGTGTTTAGGGTTCTATAGAGACAAGTGAGAAGTAGTGAGTTTTTCAATTATGTGAGAATGAGAGTTGTTTCATAAAAACATTTTTTTTTAACTCAAAACAAAAAGTTTGTAACAAAAAAAAAAAAAAAGAAATTAATAAACAAAATTTTACTTATTATATATTACTCACAGATTATTTTCTTCATTTATCTACGGAAAAATTGTGGTAAACAGAACATGAAAAGATTTTGAACAACTGCAATCGGAGTTGCATTTTTTTATTCTTTACCCACATATTTTTTTAATTTTATCCACGCAACAACTGTGAAAATTAATTTAAAAAAATTAATTTATTTTACAAATAGTATAAACACGATTTTTCCATAGATACCTGTAGTACCTAATTTTTCTTCGAATAATTTAAAATTATTTTAATAATAATAATAATATATTTAATAAATATTTTACAATTATTATAAAAAATCTAAAATAATCATTATTTAAAAAAAAGTAATAATGTGAAGACAAACAATAAGGAATTCGAATTACACCAAAATAATTTAGTATTTCTTATTTGGCATGCCACACATCAATACACTATAGTCAAGACACCAATCAATCCATGTCAATATATTGTCTTGCCAACGCTCAACACAAATGTCACAAGTCTTCATCTTCTTGATTTTCACTCTTCCATTGTACATCCTTTTAGCTGCTTCACTTTGTGAAAAAGCTATTACAAACCCGTCCTAAGTACAAACATATTAGAAACTAGTTAATTGATTCATTTTATATTAGACATAAGAATAAATGTATTACTTGTATAACCTTCCTTTATAAGGTCTACACTCAAAATCTAAATTTTGCAACAAACCATGTGAAGCTCAGAACTTGATTTTGTCTAAGGTGTAGAAAGTTACACCACTCTAATTTACTTTAGCCTATAAATAGAATTCGAAATTTTGAAACAAGAGAGTAGATTTTCTTTTTTGAGAGAGAAGTTAAAAAAAAAAAAAACACACTAAAGCAGATTGAATTTTATCACTATTCAAACAAACAGAAACAGGAACAATCACAAGGATTAAGGTATTTTCGTTTTTTTATTTTTCATTTCCTAATCACTATCCAAATGTAATCTGGAAATTGAGTTTGAGTTATGAATAAAAGATGAAAATTATTTTTGTTGTTATAAATTTGATATGAGTATAAAAGGGTTAAAGATAATAAGATTAAGAACTCAAACCTTGAACGTTGTTGTCGTCGCTGGAAT
>NC_021167.2:13227347-13303228 GCF_000331145.2 Cicer arietinum | reverse complement strand
CGTTCGCACCCTTGACTCCCTTTTTCCCCGACGACTTCATCCAGTGGCCTCAGTCCAACGCCGTTCTTGTTCAATGTCTCGATGGTGAAGTCCGCGTGGAAATAAACCTCTTGTTTCTCTATTGAAACTTTTGATCTCCACTAAAACCTCCATTAACCTAGTCGTCGCCCACATGTTCAGTTTGTAAGCTTATTAGGGTTTCAGTAGTACCAAACTTTTTTTTTAAACTTTTGTTTGTTTGTTGTGTTAAGTTGGGCTCCCAAACAGAAAACGAAAATATGCCCATCTCAGCCCAGTTAATTTTTTTTCTCTTCTTTTTTTTTTTATTCAAGAAATTTAACTTGCTTGCTAATTAAATACCAAATTTCATAAATTAAAAACAAATAAATATTTCATTAAAAATTAATTAGATGTGACATCTTTTTAATCTTTGAGTTATTGGAACACAAATTGTGACAACTTGGTAGTTCTAAATCGCATCTTCACAAATAAGTTAATAAATTAAAAATCATAAACAAATTAATCATAAAAATTATTAAAAGTTAACTAATTTTAATCCCTGATTTGCATAATACAAATTATATATTCTGATAAATTTAAAATTTATTTCTATAAATAAATAGATTTAAAATCAATTTTTTTAAAATTTAATTAATTAGATGTGTTGTTAAGACACAAGTTAAACTATTTGTTAGTTTTGAAACTCAACTAAAAAATAAATAAAAAATGATAAAATATTTTTAAGAGGATTAAATTAGATGTGACTCTTTTTACTCCTTGAGTTTTGAGACACGAGTTGTACAATTCGATCGTCTTAAAATTCATATTTTAAAATAATTATTCGAATCAAACAAGCTTTTTTTTTTTTATGTTTGTCAAAATTAACTTTTTTAATAACAAAAATACAATTTTATTTAAAAGCAATCAACGCATCCACATTTTCTGCAAAGAACTACGTAGCTTTGATTTCTCCATAGCACCGGGAGATACTTAGGAGCAAGAACATATTCTTGTCAAACACACTAATAAAAACTTTTTTTTTTTTTTTTTCCCACTCTTTTAAACACACTTTTATCTCAAAAATCACATTTATAAAAAACAATTTATATTCATATTTAATAATAAAGAGAAATAAATATATATTTAAGTTGATATAATTTTGGCAAAATTAATTGTAGGTAACCATATTTTAACGGATGTCGTAGGGTGCTAATACCTTCCCTACGCATAATCGACTCCCGAACTCAAAATTTGGTTTCAAATGCCATTTTTATATTTTTAAGGATTTTCCAATATTTTTCCTGTTTTAAAATAAATTTTGGTGGCGACTCCATTGAATTTGAGAAACACTCAAAATTTTAGGCTGCGACAATACCAAATAATTTACTCACGGACTGAGATCCGTGAGTAATTTTCCGTAGGTATTCAGTTGTTTTGTTGTAGTGGTGGTACGAATTCGGGTATGTGGTTCGTTACTTAAGAAGAATTGGATACGTGGAGGGTATACATAGTCGGTACGCTTGGGTTCGTGAGAGTTATAGTTAATATATTAATTAATGTTACTAATATTTTTTTATTTAATCAAAGTCTAAAAATTGCATATTATTAAATAATTAATTAAAAAAATGAATAGAAAATAATGTCTGCATTATTTTTTTCTTTTTCTTTTTAAAGAAGTTTGTATTTAAATGAATTAATGTTTGACCTTTGGATACACAAAACCCCCCAATTAACTAAGACTAGAAACTTGAAAGCTACTTTGTAATAGTATACTCCCAGTAGCTAGCTATACATATTCCCGAGGTCTAATACTAGTTTTATTTCCTGGTTTCTTTTTTTCTCTCTCTTTCTCACTTGTTTTGTTCATCTTCCTTTTACATGTCTTCATTTTTTCTATTTAAAAAAAAAAAAAAAATCTTGAAAGAGACAAATTGAATGAGAACCCACATGAATCAAAGTCCTAAAAGTACCGCGAACCGGTTCACAAGTACCAATTCGCGGTTCGTGGGAGATAGTAACAAACTCTGTAACTATGATCTCAACAAAAGTGTTTCACAATCTTTGTTGCATCACTGAACCTCCTCCCAAGTGGATTCCCATGAAAGAGGATCATCCTCGACCATCCACTTCTTCATCCTCAAAGGAGTATTCTCCTTCCAAGTGAAGGGAGTCTTTGTTGGATCTCTTATCGTTTTGTTGATGCCAAATGGGGGAGAAGAATTAGGAATGTCTTGTGAAGTATTGGGGAAATTTTAGGATCTAACTATTTAGGGGTAGCGGAGAAAATATCAATCTTTTTGTTGACTCTTGATTAGCTCATCCTTGTGATGAGTAGATTAAGTTGAAACTGATTAATGTTTGTCTTTTTAAATGATCATGCTTATGGGATAATTTGTATGGAAGATTATGCTTCTTTTTTTATTAATGATTAATCCATTTTTTGTTTTGAGTATGTTTGAATCATGTTAATTATTATGAATGACCAATAGTATGGTTCAAAAGTGTTATGTTTCAAATCATACTTGTCAAAACTGTCGCATAAATTGAGGGGGAGTATTTCCTGAAATATTCAATTAAATTCATTGATTATTTTGCATTAAGTTAGAATGAACATTGGATTTTAATTCAAATATTTGTCATCATAAAAAAGGTGAAATTATCTGCACATTTGTATGCGAAATGTATTTTGGTGCAAAATTTCATATGGATATACCTACAAATTTTCATTCAAAACATATTTGTAGGAATAGTACTGCGGATATTTTTGCATGAAAAGTCGTAAGAGATTGCCTTAAGTTTGCTTCACATTGCATGCGGATTTATTCGCAGATAACCTGTGTTCTTGCGGATTTTGTACTTAAATCCGCACGTAAAAAGCAAATTACTAGTAGTGTTAATTATGAAATACCAATTTTTTTTTAAATCTATAACAAATAGACCCTAAACTAAAATATTCCAGAACTGATTTTGGTAATGGAATCACATAACCCTATTGTCAATACGATATTAGAGCAAAAATACAAAAGATCATTCATTCGCTCCTAGAAACATATACAACGCCTCTCTTTCACACTTATTTTCTCCTTCTAATTTTACACCTTTTGAAGAGAACAGTAGAAAACGAGAATAGAGAAGTCATTCTTATTTTCCTAAATCAATCACACTAGAATAGTGATGGTGGATTCGTTCACTGTTGGATTAGACTAATTTTTAATTTGATGGAATATTTGCAACTTATAATTCTTTATTTTCAAGTCAAATGGTGAAGACAATGTCTAGAGTGAGAGAAATCGCATTCGCATTGTAAATGTGAAATTGAAGTATTTTCATCTTCTATTTCTTATTTTAAACTTTAATACTATGTTGTGATTTTCAAAGTTTTCCTATTGATATAGAAAACTATTTTAACATGCCATTATTGGTGGTGGGCTGTTTATATAGTGGGGAAACTTAACTTTTCTATTTTTGAGTGTTGACGTTTTGAAAGAACTAATTTATGAGAAGTTTTAAAGTTTGAAAAATTTATTAAAAAACTATTTTATTTGGGGAATTGTGCAACTAATTAAGATATTCTAAGTTTTATATATTGTGTAGTGAACCTTTGGCCTACCCTCTAATATTATAGGTAAGTAGATTAGAAACAAATAGATACATTGTCTAACATTATATTTATATTTTATTTTGGGATTATTTATTAAATGTTCAATATTAAAATTTCAAGTTATTGATGAATTTTTCAGTTATATGAATTTAAGGAATTTACTAAATTATTTCTTTAACACAATTTATTATACATATTGTTAGTACTTTATTGCATTATTAAATTTGATTTTTTTTTGTCATTATTTCAATTGTTAAATCCAAATAACTAGAGATAATTTCCCCTTCTTTTAGTGTAGGCTCGTGGTGGTCTCAATCTTGGCTAGAATTACTTGGAAAGTGTTTCACAACATATTGCAAAGGTAGTGGAATATCAATCTCATTGGATGAAAAAATTTCTTTGATAGTTGATATATAAATATTTTTATCATTGTTATTTAAATCTAAACACGTTTGTTTACGCTGTTTGAATTTTAAGGTATGTCAGATTTTAAATGGAATCTAACTCATTAATTTTTTTTAATAAAAAAAATAAGTGAGTTGTGTATAATTTTTATTATTATTTAATTCATATCAATTTACATTCTACTATTATAATTAATAAAAAAAATTTAAAAAACGTTCATTTATATAAACTCTCTTTTGATTACAAAAAAGAACATAACAAGTTAAATATATTATTAATTTTAATATATTTATTTTACATGAATAAATTAATTATAAATGGGTTCTAGCTATCGTTAGCACATAAATTTATCAGTTTACTTTATAACTATCATTAAAAACATTAAAAAAAATTGCGTTATTATATAGCAATTCAAATATATTATTATTTTCATTTATTTATTTATATAAACGAATTTAATGCAAATGAATATAAACCATAATAAAAGGGAACTTTCTGGTCATTAATATAACCAAGGTCATTAAAATTGATTTCACGAATTTAAATATCAATTTCAATAAAAAATGAAATCGAGTTTATCAAACTTGACACACAATTAACTTGGTAAACTAGCATAATGTTTTTAACAATTTTATTTTTATTACTTTTCATCGAACTTGATAGACTCAGATAAATTTGAGTAAACATGGATAAACACGGATACAAAGTATTCTATTGTTTTCCATCTAAGTTTTCACATTCAGTTCATTTTCTTCTTTATTAGTTTAATTTTGTTCATATTAGTTTTTGTTGTTGTTATAATTGAGTAATTCTTTTTAAACTATTGATACATTTATTGTCTTATATAAGTATATAAGTCATGTAAATATTATTTTAATATATACTAAACTCATACGAATTTATAAATTAAGTTTTCGCATCAAATTCATATAAAGTTTAATTCATATAAACTTTGACTATAAGACATGATCTATTTCCATGCACGTAGGCATTCACAATATTTCACACCATAGCTCAACCCCACACTTTGAATATTCACAATATAGCCTATCCCCATTGTCTTTAAATACACCTAATTTCTTTCTTCTAATTTCATTTGAATTCACAACAACAAAAATACATACATTCTCCTAATTTCTTCTCAAATAATGAAAGATACTATAGTTCTATACCCTGCTCTTGGTAGTGGACACCTAATGTCCATGATTGAATTAGGCAAACTCATATTAACCCATCACCCTCCTTTTTCCATCACTATTTTCATCCTCACACCACCCACCAATAACAACAATAACCAACACATACTTTCTCATACACAACAATACATTGCTTCTGTTACAACCACATTCCCTTCAATCAATTTTTACTACATTCCTCCAATTTCATTCCCTAAAACCCATCTTCCACCACACTTACTCACCCTTGAACTCTCTCACCAAAGCAATCACCATGTTCAAAATATTCTACAATCAATTTCCAAAACCACAAACCTCAAAGCTGTTATCTTAGATTTCCTCACCTATAGTGCCTCACAAGTAACAACCACACTTGAAATTCCCACTTATTTTTACTACACTTCAGGTGCTACTGTTCTGTCCATGTTCATTTATTTTCCAACGATTCATCAAAACGCTACAAAACCAATTAAGGATCTTCATATGCCTCTTCAAATTCCTGGATTACCAAAGAATATTTCAACAGATGATTACCCTGATGAAGCTAAGGATCCAGAGACTAAAGCGTACAAAGTTTTACTTGATTCGGCGAAAACGGTAAGGGAATGTGATGGAATTATTGTGAATACTTTTGATGCTATTGAAGAAAAAACTATTAAATCTTTGAAAGAAGGGTTATTTGTTCCAGATGGAATTACTCCACCAATTTTTTGTATTGGACCTTTGATTACAGCGTCATATGGTGAAGACGAAAATGGGTGTTTGAGTTGGCTGGACTCGCAACCGAGTCAAAGTGTCGTGTTTCTAAGTTTTGGAAGTATGGGGAGATTTTCCAAGGCTCAGTTGAATGCAATAGCTTCTGGATTGGAGAAAAGTGAGCAACGATTCTTGTGGGTTGTTAGAAGCGAGTTGGAGTTAGATGAGTTGAGTTTGGATGAGTTGTTGCCAAAAGGGTTTTTAAATAGGACGAATGGAAAGGGAAAAGTTGTGAAAAATTGGGCCCCACAACGTGAAATATTGAGTCACGAATCAGTTGGTGGGTTTGTTACGCATTGCGGGTGGAACTCGGTTTTGGAGGCTGTTTGTGAAGGGGTGCCTATGGTGACGTGGCCTTTGTATGCAGAACAAAATTTGAACAAAGTGATTTTGGTTGAGGAAATGAAGGTGGCTTTGAAGCTTAACGAGTCGAAAGATGGGTTTGTTAGTGAAAATGAGTTGGGGGTGCGAGTTAAGGAATTGATGAACTCAAATAAAGGTGAAGAGATTAGGCAAAAGATTTCGGTGATGAAGATAAGTGCTAAGAAGGCAAAAGAAGAAGGTGGAAGTTCACTCGTTGATCTAAATAAGTTGGTTCAATTGTGGAACAAGAAGAAGTAGTGTGATTGAGTAGTCCAAGTTTGTAATGTGATATGGGTATTCTTGGCCCTTATCACATCCATCTTTGTATAGTAGTTACAAGTTGTTTTATTGTCTCATAAAATATAATTTAAGAATAAAAAAGTGCAGAAATTTTGATTCGAATCCTTGTAAAATTTGTGTATTATTTACACAAAATTGTCCTATATCTTATTTAGCCGTATTACAATAAGGTTATTTATTTATTTATTTTTTCTACATAGATCCCTGATCTTTTGAAGCTGTGTACAATTTAATTTTTTAATTTTATTTTATTAAAATATGTGGATGTATGTAATACATGTGAGCAATTTTGTATTTTTTAATTTATTTTATTTTCTACATATTTAAAAAAATTATAATTTTAGATGAAACTTAATCCTTAGGTTTTGCTCCGATTTCTATGGAAGGAAAAATCTCGTTAATTTTTAATGGTGGCAAATGGAGAGAGAATATCTTAAGTAGCAGTGCTAGTTAGAGGGGACGAACTGTTACCAAAACAACATTTTTTAGCTTAATTTATAGTAGGAGTGAAAACCGTTGACTTAACCTCTAGGTCCCAAGTTCGACTCGCACAGAAGGAAAAATCTCGCTAGTCTATAATGGTGGAAAAAATGGCAACAAGATCCTGAATAAAAATGTCAGTAAGAAGGGTCAGACTGTTACAAAGTCTAATTACCATTTTTACATCGTCCGTCTGGTAGAAACTACACTTTCTCCATCAATTTCAATCACCATGTTGTGAAAGTCGCCTTATCAAAGTATATGTAGTCCCTAGCTATTAAGCTCCAACATGTGTGGTTGTCTTAGAAGCATCCAACATCAATATTAATTTTAAAAAACCCATTGGCGATGTCTTCCAAATAGTAAAGGCAACTTATTTAGAGAAATATTGATGAGTGTATGTATTTTATGATTCTCATTTCTCAATCATTCGTAAATGCATTTGAATTATAAAAAGTTACATGAAAACTATATTTTACCATACTTAAACCATATTTCATGATATGATCATGTTTGCACACTTTAAATACAAGTATACAATATGAGATGAGGTGTAAAACATAAATAAATATATCACAATTAAATATTCACTTAGAGCACATCATCATCAAGTATATATATAATCAAGCCTTAACTATCTTTATGTAATCCTCAACTATATGCTGGCACAAACCTTTGACATTGTCAAGGAGATCCTTCTAAACCATGATCAGATATCATACGACACCATATGACACAAATCCTTCCAATTAACAAGAGAAACACCACCTGACTTCTCTATTTTATCTTCATCTATATCGTATATACCATAACCATCCAATAGTTCACTATCCAAGATTAATCATCCTTTAGGAATCTAAGAATTACAAGTGGACAAGTATCAATAACTTTCGAATAATATTTATTAGATCAATCCTACAATATACAACATAAAACATACATAACCTCATTAATAACATTTATGAGTTACTAAAGAATAATATCTCTCATGAGAAACTCATTTCTAGTAGGTTTTGGGTCACCCGTACAAAATATACATTTACTATTTTACACTAATTGTCCCAATATGTATTTAACTTTTTCCCCACCTTAATTTCTAAATGGATGGTCTTTAAAGAGAGTTGAAATAATCCTTGTGTATCTAGAGTAGCAACTGCCACAGTGGTTTCACTCAAACAATACCTAGGGTGATAACTTTGCTTGTACCAATTACTGATAATTCACCAACAGTTCGAATATTTATTTGAATAAAATTAAGGGTAACTCTAGGGAATATAACCGCTATGGATGTGGATCATCAATGGCTGAAGGATCCTTAAATGTCTTTCAAACAAATCCCTAGCAAAGGCCTAATAACTTAAAAAACCAAATTTAAAATGGAAATTAGTATTTTAAAATATTTGTAAAGGATTTGAAATGAAATGAGCTAATTTGGACGTGCCACCTTAACCTTTTGGATGAAAACCTAAATGTCTTGGAAAGATTTGATAGAACTTAGATACGTCGAAATTTGCTCGAAAGAGAATTAGATTGAACCGACCTTGGTTTTTACTGAGTATAGAGAGAAATGTGAAAGCATAATGAACGGTAGAACATAATGAATGGAAGATAAGATAACTTGAAGTTGTATTTGTATGCACGTCTGCCTCAAAGTTGCTTAGCGAATTGGTGTTTCTCTAGGCTTAATCCTTATGCTACACTATTGAACAAAATTCATGGCTACCTCTTAGGCAATACTCTTAGCCATTAGATTCTTCTTTTCCAGTGTGACATTCATTTTCAGTTTTTTGTTCAACATGAGTAAGCAATGATCTGAAGTTTTCCTTCTTCCATAACATGTCTTGACCATCACTCTATGTATACCTTCAATTAGAAACCTTTATTCCTTCGATGTTTTAGTTCTAAATATGTATTTGTCTCTTTATATAAGTTGAAATTTTGGATAACAAGACTATTTGTTTCTTCATTGTCTCGTTAGGATGTTGACGTCTTTATTGTTCCTCCACTCGTTCACAACGTTTGACAAAAAGGAAAAGCAAACTTGTTAAATTGTTTGGATTTATTATTGTTAGTAGTTACTCACATTTTGTAATATCTTCAAATAAGTTAAGGTGGGTGAGAGAATGTTCGATTTCATGAGTATTATATAATGTGGGATCAACAGGAATGTTGTAATTCTTAGAGATTCATATGAGACTTACCACATACAGTCGAGTCCTATTGAGTGATAATTAATTAATAATATGCGAATAGTAACATTGAATACTAAAATATGTGTTAGAAATCTATAGAATTATTGTGATAGAATTTTTGTCAAGATTGCGTTATATTTGATTTTTATGAAATCACTTACTAATTGATATTGTATGGGTGATATGGATTAAGTATTTTTTGTGATTCGAACGAAGTTATGATTTTATATAAATGTATTACTTGTTGGATTTCCTGCTTCATGATTGATAGAATTTAACTGTTCAATATGATTATGTGTACGTGAGATGTTGAAACTTGAATGAGATTGAATAATTGATATATATATATATATATATATATATATATTAAACTTTGATGAATTTTGTGGAATGACTAATATATACGTAGACATAAGTTTTGATTAATATTGTGGAATTCATATTGAGAGTTGAAGGGCTACAGTTGAACCGTAAGGCAAGATTGATAGACCTTAGGGTATCTCTAGCGTGAAATTCTTAAGTGGATTAGTTTGTTATTCTCTAAGGTTGAGAGCTACCATGCAACACAATTGTAATATGATTGTCGTGTATATGTGTCTCAGGTTAATTTGAAAGGATCTATGAGCACATGATCATTCATGAATTGTCCGTCCAGTAGAAACTACACTTTCTCCATCCATTTCAATCACCATGTTCTGAAAGCCGCCTTATCAAAGCATATATGGTCCCTAGCTATCAAGCCCCAACATGTGTGGTTGTCTTAGAAGCATCCAACATTAATATTAATTTGAAGAAAACCCATCGGTGGACTCTTCCAAATAGTAAAGGCTGTTGGTTTTGTAGAAACAGATCGACCAACGTCAATTTTGGTAATGCATGCTTCATTGTCTTCATATGCCATTTCAGATATGTCATGCATAGATTAAGCTCTGTTGGGATGTGCACACCAAGAGGGGAGATAAACCAAAGATTTCGAGTTTCTTGACAGTCCATAAAGAGATGATCTTGTGTTTCATTACATGAGTGGCATAAAGGACAACTAATATTTAATGTTACCCTTCTTTGCTCCATTCTGCTTCTGGTGTTTCATTCTTGACTCTTTGAAGTGTGTGAATTGACCAGATTGTCTTCCAAATAACTGTACTTCCAGATCTAGAAGATTATTTTTTAGCTTTAATGACATCGTCTAATATGATTTAAAATTAGGAGATGACACTTTGCCCATACGAGTTTTCGTGACAATATATTTATACTGATCAATGACTTTATCTTATACTAGATGTTGCTTTTTTAAATGATGAGTGTATGTTTTTGTTGATTTTCATTTCTCAATCATTCGCAAATGCATTTCAATTATATAAAGTTACATGAAAACCATATTTTACCATGCATAACACATATTTCATGATATGATCATGTTTGCACACTTCAAATACAAGTATAAAAGATGAGATGAGGTGTAAAACATAAATAAATATGTCACACATAAATAT
Organism: Cicer arietinum; assembly: GCF_000331145.2. Lineage (NCBI taxonomy): Eukaryota > Viridiplantae > Streptophyta > Magnoliopsida > Fabales > Fabaceae > Cicer > Cicer arietinum. Next base: position 13,292,463 of record NC_021167.2, on the reverse strand, counting down.
TCACTTAGAGCACCCATCCTCAAGTGTGTGTGTGTGTGTGTATATATATATATATCAAATCAAGTCTTAACTATCTTAATGTAATTCTCAGCTATAAGCTCGCACAAGTATTTGACATTGTCAAGGACATCATTCTAAACACATGATCAGATATCATATGGCACAAAATTCCTCCATATTAACGAGAGAAACACCACATGACTTCTTATGGAGTCTAAGTATTATACATTTATTTTTGCCAAGAACCGGTTTATATACTATTCTGAACACACTAACAATATCCATAATGATCTCAATCGAGATGTAGTTGATAAATCAACCTCATGTGTCCATACACACGACAATGAACTTCACCATCTTCATAAATACTAACAATTCTTATAGAATTATCATATCATTCATTCAAAGTGATTATATCTTACACTAGTCAATTAGGTTGAGTGTCATACTTTACTAATTCAACTAATGTTTCTCTATTTTATTCCATCTATATCGTATATACCATAACCATACAATAGTTCACTATCCAAGGTTAATCATCATTTGCTAATCTAAGAATTACAAGTGGACAAGTATCAATCATTTTCTAATAATATTCATTAGATCAATCCTACAATATACAACATAACCTCATTAATAACATTTATTTGTTACTAAAGAATAATATCTCTCATGAGAAATTCATTTCTAGTAGGACTTGGGTCACCCGTACAACATATACTTTAACTATTTTATGTTAATTGTCCTGACATGTATTGAACTTTTTCCCCACCTTAATTTCTGAATGAATGGTCTTTAAAAAGAGTTGAAATAATCATTGTGTATCTATAGTAGCAATTGCCACAATAGTTTCATTCAAACAATACCTATAGTGATAACTTTGCTTGTACCAATTACCGATAATTCACAAAGAGTTTGAATATTTATTTGAATAAAATTAAGGGTAACTCTAGGGAATATAACCTCTATGGACGTGGATCATCAATGGCTGAAGGATCTATAAATGCCTTTCAAAAAAATCTCTATCAAAGGCCTAATAACATAAAAACCTAAATTGAAAATAGAAATTAGTATTTTAAAATATTTGAAAATGATTTGAAATGAAATGAGCTAATTTGGACGTACCATTGACATCCTAATAATCTTAAGAAAAAAATTAAGTAGACATTAACTCTTTAACCTTTTGGATGAAAACCTAAATATTTTGGGAAGATCTAATAGAACCTCAATACGTTGATATTTGCTCGAAAGAGAACTAGATTGAATCAACCTTGGTTTTTATAGAGTAAAGAGAGAAATGGGAGAGCATAATGAATGAGAGAACATAATGAATGTAAGATAAGAGAAATTGACGCTCTATTTGTATGCACGTCTACCTCAAAGTTACTTAGAGAATTGGTGTTTCTTTAGGCTTAATCCTTATGCTACACAATTGAACAAAATCCATGGCTACCTCTTAGGCAATACTCTTAGCTATCACGTTCTTCTTTTCCAACATGGCATTCATTTTCTTTTTTTCTATTTAACATGAGTAAACAATGACCTGAAGTTTTCCTTTTTCCATAACATGTCGTCGCTACCACTATATGTCTAACTTCAATTAAAAACCTTCATTCCTTTGATGTTTTAGTTCAAAATATTTATTTGTCTCTATTATAAGTTGAAATTTTGGATTACAAGACTATTTTTTTTCTTTACTGTCTCGCTAGGATGTCGACGTCTTAGTTGTTCCTCCATTCGTTCCTCCACTCGTCTTAATTGTTTGGATTTATTGTTGTTGTTAGTTTCTCACTTTTTGTGATATCTTCAAATAAGGTATGAGGTGACATAATATTCGATTTTATGAGTATAATATAATATGGGATGAATGAGATCGTTAGTGTGGAATTGATTTATATATATATATATATATATATATATATATATAGAGAGTTGGAGGGCTATGGTTGAACCGTAAGGTAAGTGTCGCGGCCTAAAATTTCGAGTATTTCTCGAATTCAATGGAGTCGCCACCAAAATTTATTTTAAAATAGGGAAAATATTGGGAAACGCTTAAAATAGTAAAAATAAAAGAAATGTGGTATTTGAAACCAAATTTTGAGTTCGGGAGTCGATTATGCGTAGCAAAGGTATTAGCACCCTACGACATCCGTTAAAAAACGGTTACCTATAATTAATTGTGCAAGATTAATTTTAACTTAAGTATATTTATTTTTCTTTACTATTAATATGAATAACCAATTATTACTATATTTAAAATATGATTTTTGAAATAAATATGTACTTAACAAATAAAGGACAAAAAAAGAAATTTTTATTTATGTGTTTTTTATCAGTATTAATCTCAGATTTTTTCTCCTCCAAAAAATGTCTCCTCTTTGTAAAAAAAAGATGTATTTATAGAGTTTTTTTTTTATCTGATTAGTTGCTTTTTTGGTCTGCCTTGACCTGATTTGATTTTTATTGTAATTTATTTTTGGCTTTATTTTTGGTTGTAAATTGATTGTAATTGTAATTTAAAAATTATAACTTGATTTAGCATTGTAAATTGATGAACCTACTTATTGTAAATATAATTACTTCCTTTTTTAATATATAATTACTTCCTTTTATCTGATTAGTTGCTTTCTGGTCTGCCTTGACCTGATTTGATTTTTATTGTAATTTATTTTTGGCTTTATTTTTGGTTGTAAATTGATTGTAATTGTAATTTAAAAATTATAACTTGATTTAGCATTGTAAATTGATGAACCTACTTATTGTAAATATAATTACTTCCTTTTTTAATATATATTTCGTTTTTTAGTTTATTTTTAAATAAGTTGGACAAAATTAGGGTACTACAAGATGAAAATAATAATTAAAAACTCAATATAACTATGTCAACCTAAAAAGGAGCAAAAGTACGGTTGCGATTGCGATAGCGGTTAATAAAGATTAACATATACATAACCTTTTTATCAAAGAACGCTTCGAGAGTGAGTAACCACACTCTTTAAACTTTCATGATACATTTATTTTGAGAATTTGGGATGGAAAATAGTTAGATATACATGGATTTGTAATATGATCTATTAAATAAATAAACATTTTAATAGAAAAACATATTCAAATGTAAAATCTTTCAAAATAGCTTTTAAGTAAATAAGTGATTGAAACAAAACTCTAGTAATATAAAGTAAAATTCCATCTTTCAAATAAAACAGTTTTATCTTCCAATCTAGTAATATAAAGTTCGAAAAGCTGTAAATGTGAAGATAATGAGAAGATACATGTCTTTTCAGATACTGGTGAAGACAAAAACGGTGGTGTACGGTGGAAGTTAGAACGACGGTGATGCCTCCTGTTTCTTCTTCTCTTCCTTTTTATGTGTTTTTTATCAGTATTAATCTCAGATTTTTCCTCCTCCCAAAAAAAATGTCTCCCTTTGTAAAAAAAAAAAGATGTATTTATAGAGTTTTTTTTATCTGATTAGTTGCTTTTTGGTCTGCCTTGACCTGATTTGATTTTTATTGTAATTTATTTTTGTAAATTGATTGTAATTGTAATTTAAAAATTATAACTTGATTTAGCATTGTAAATTGATGAACCTACTTATTGTAAATATAATTACTTCCTTTTTTAATATATAATTACTTCCTTTTATCTGATTAGTTGCTTTCTGGTCTGCCTTGACCTGATTTGATTTTTATTGTAATTTATTTTTGTAAATTGATTGTAATTGTAATTTAAAAATTATAACTTGATTCAGCATTGTAAATTGATGAACCTACTTATTGTAAATATAATTACTTCCTTTTTTAATATATATTTCCTATTTTAGTTTATTTTTAAATAAGTTGGACAAAATTAGGGTACTACAGTAAGATTGATAGACCTTGGAGTATCTCAAGCGGAAAATTCTTAAGTGGATTAGTGAGTTATTCCCTAAGGTTTAGAGCTACCATGCAACACAATTTTATTACGACTGTCGCTTTATGTGTCTCAGGTTGATTTGAAAGGATCTATGACCATAGGATTATTCATGAATTTTCCGTCCACTTTCATGGTGACATAGTATCACGCCTCCTAATTAAGTACTTCATAGTAGAGTGATACAAAGTGATAAGAAGTATAAAGTATATGACATGAATAACATTGAATCTTTGTGAATGTTTTATTGTGATTGATTAGCCATTGACAATTGATATTATGTTATTGAAGATATTTGAATGTTATGTTATGATGTGATAATGTGTGAATTTGATTATTTGCATCTTCTTCTCACATATCTTATATTAGTATGTGTCAATGTCACCCCTGCATAGTTCAATATTATATTCTTTGATATATGAGTATACTTAGTAATAATAAATAAGATCAATATCTCATATTAACTTATTTCAGCACGACCGTATATATTACTCATGTTATGTAAGAAGGGAAAATCTCATCGAGGTCACTCATGTCCCTCTACATAACTCATTGAGTGTCCAGTTAATTGACTTAATAATTGTCTTGTTACAGACAATGTTTAATGACAATATAACATTCAACTCTTCATGTAGGGATCATAGTGGTTTCAGGTCAAAAGATGCCATACACCATTAAAATTATGAGAATAACTTCTAAAACTCACATAAAATACTATGTAGTATTCTCATGGCGGGTCAATCTAGTACATATTTATCGTAATGTATACCTATGTTGTGACTTGATATCTCATATCTATAACATGTGAGATACATGCTTCAGTACACGTACATAAGATTTCCGGTCGTAATATTATCGCCTTATATCAGAATACTTGACTACAAATATTTAAGACTAAAGTTCTATAGTATCCCACAACCAAGTCATCCATTCAACATTCTATTCAAATAGTTTTTAGTCAAGGACTTTTTTATGTTGAAACAAATATAATAACTGAAATTCCTCATATTATAAATAAATAGCATGATATAAGTTTAAGTTCAAATGCAAAACATTGGCCTCTAAGGGCTTACACCAACACAAATGTTTCCTTCTTTAAACCACTTCATTCAAGTCTTTTTCCAATATTAAAGTGATTCATTCCTACAAAATAAGAAATACCAAATGCAATTATTAGATTGATATAAAAACTAAACCAAACTAAATAATTTTTAACTAACTGAACAACAACAAAAAAATGCACACACAAAACAAAGAATTTAAGATGCAAATATAAATTCATCAATGATAACCATCTATATCTTCCAAGACGCAACACTGCACCACAAGTATGAGTATCATCATAGAACTTACACCCATATTTGATGACTTACGGTAACCTTTATCAAAAGAAATCCATAGAAATACCTTATTTGATTGACGACTTTTATCTAAATAACTATGACATCAAACTTTTAGAGTAGCAACCTCTACAATTGTCGATCTTTGAGGAACAACAGGACCATAGTGACTCTTGGATCCATGAGGACTCCCTACAAGATGCAAAGACTATGGATTTTGATCATGTTGATCGAAGTGGTTGATCTTGGACTAATTTGTATTTACTACTTTTTACATTGTTTAGGGTTTAAGTTTGTTTTTGTTCTGTGTTGGTTGTTTTCTTTGGTGTTTGTACTGGTGATTAGCTTCCAAAACATTAATTAATCAGCAAGTTCTTGTATCTCAAGTCATTGGTTATAATTAAACCGTTTGATTTTACGAGAAATAAATTCGAGAACAAAATTCCTTAATAAGAAGGTATTGTAACATCCTGAATTACGAAATGAGAACATGTCCATGAGTACAATGTGATATACGACTTGCATTTTGTGGGTGAATATTAATCAAATTATGAGTATCGAGATTATTAAGAATTTAGATGGATACAATTAGAACAATTTAATGTGACAATGTCTGTCTTGAAAATGTTTTAAACCGTAAATATGATTATAAAGTACGAGCAACTTTGTCCAAAAATAAAACATAACCAAGTATTTAAAGATCACAATTTGAAATAATGCGGAAATACCAAACCAAAAGAGTTCAACCTAAAAATGTCACACTAAACAGAGCTGACTCTATACAATCCCTAAATTTATTGATCGAATAATATGTTGACATGCAAACTACTATCTATTGTACTGGTGGCATGCAAGTTAGTTCGTCTCTTCCTTATTGGCAATTTCTTCATCTACTGTTATCTCATAATTTACCCACATGATGTGTATGTACAATCATAGGAGAAATAAATAAAGATGAGTCATCATTCTCAAGATATAATCATGTAAAGTAAGATACATTAAATGCATAATCATCATCATAATATATCACATCACAACATCAACAAAGACATGATAACACAATAAGAATTTTAATCATCACCTACTTCACGCTAGATCTTTCTAACACCGTTTACCCCACAAATAAGAGTGTCTAGTCTAGTTGATTCAATGGAACCCCTCAGCGGTACCCCACCTTTACATTAGACCTTCCTACTAATAACTTCCTCAAATTATCTTTGACGATCGAGCTCCGATTATATCATGACACAACCGCCAACATCTCCCACTTAATAAATGCAACATATAACATGAAAGACATAATTATCATCATCAACAATTATTGTCTAATAACACTCAGCCGATACATGCGATTAGGTGTGCTAGAACATATTAACGTTCATCATCATCATATCAACAATATTGACTTAATCCTAAGTTAATAGTCTAACCTTAATATCTAACTTCTCATTACTAGTTAATTATTATTCTAATTAATCATTATAACTTAATCAACTTAATATATATCAAGAGTCAAATCCACGTCAAACCCACATGAATGTTTGAAATTTAATAGAATTAATACACATAAGGTTGATTTTCTACAAAATAAGAAGAAAAAAAACAAAGCTTGATGTGACTTTTTGTGAAATCAATCTTACCTTACCAAATTTAGAGTGCTAAAGGAATCAAAATTAGTTTATAATTGATAAAATTAAGAGTGCTTAAGGATTTATGAAACAATAAAACTTATCAAATTTAAAAACACGTGAATTTCTGAAGTGGGAGTCCGCACTAATTAAAAGAAAAATAAAATAAAGTCAAATAAAAATAAAAAGATTGTGTGTGCGCACACTGGAGAATGGGTTTGGCCCATGATTGTGATATGCACTTCAGTAATATTGTGTGTGTTCTCTAGTGTTACTATGAGAACTTGTGGTTGTACTAATTATTTGACATGGTGAAGTTATTTCCTTGGTTAGGACGAATCGTAGTTTTTACTCTTATTTTGAGAGGTTTTTCAAGTTAAAATTGGAGGTGTCCAATTTATAGAGTTCAGGTTTCACAAGAAATAATTAATTCACTGAACTTCTATTGTGCGCTCTGGTACCAAAAATGCTAAGATCAAATAGATATACGAGAACTCAATCACAAATCTTCTTAAACGATGTCTAAGATAATTATACTTTGTTCAATCCTACGGGGATGTTTGATTTTGAATTATTAGTTCTTCAAAAACTATATCACAATCTGCATCAACAATTATGAAGAACGATTCATTCTTTGAGAAATCTTTAATAGATGCTTTAATTTTAAATTTTTAGTTCTTCAGGATTTTTATCACATGATCTTCATAAACATTTGACCTATATGATGACAAAATAGCCTTAACTCATAAATCACATTTTACTCTTTTGTTTTTAAAACAAACCCATTAGTTATCAAAATTTATTTTTTAACATTTTTTTAAACAAAATTTCATATCTAAGTTATTACTAATATTTTAGAACTAATATTTTATAAAATAGAATAGTTAAAAGAATAACCTTTAAAAAATATATTAATAGTAATTAAAACTCTCATATGCATAATTATTACCACATTTATTAAAATATTATTTTAAATCAAATACTCATTTTTTAATAAATAAATATAACATCAACACTTTCTATTAATTATTAAATCACAATAAATATGTATAAATCATCATGCAAAGCAAGTATATAAAAATAAAGTAAACCAATCACAATATTACTAATATATCACATAATTATTTTTTAAATAAATAACTAATATAGGAAATAGTTAAAATAATATATAATAACTACATATACATTTGATCATTTAGTCAAATGCATACGAAAATATCACCATAAAATATTTAATGCACAATTACACGTAAAATCACCAAATATTTTATTCTTTAAAATACTTACACTAAAATGATATTATTTTTAAAATATAAAATAAATAGATATGATATTTATAATTTATATTATTCATTAAATCAAATATATAGACAATTATCAAACCATAAGAAACCTACATATAAAGAAAATTAATCAATATATATTCAAATAATTTTAACATTAAATTAATTTTTTAATATTAGTTTTAATTAATAAAATATACAGTTTAATGTAAAATTTAGGATCTTACAACTCCTTCATTAAATAAATATCATCATCAAAATTTGCAGTAAATAATAAGTGAACTTATGTGTAATTAAGCACCCTCGAGATTCAAGCTTACACTCCAAGGATGTAATAAATATATTTAAGGCACTCATAACTTATTTAAGCACAACATTTCAAGAATCAAATAACTTAACATTAGAGACTAACATGACAATGGATTATATTAACACATCACATCTAACATGTCAATCATTAAAAGAATACCACCATTACTCTAGATAATTTACGTATGAATCATTCAAATGTATTTTTAGTCTCTATAAAATTTTAACCTTTTAATTTTAATATTTGTAAAATAAAAATACACTTTTTAGTCCCTACAAAATTATCATGCATGGAGTTTTATTCCATATAAGGCAGCCTTTATTTTTTAGTGAACTTTTGTGTGCATGTTTATGACATTTTAAAAAGTTCATCCACACATAATAAGTTTAAAATTCAATTTCTAAGTCCGTATTTTCATTATTTTTATCTTGATATTTTAACATTTAAAAAATTCATATTTTATTCATTTAAAGTTAAAAAATTCTAAAATTCTGTGGAAGATATTTTTATAATATTTTAAACATTGTTGTAAAAAATCATTTAAAATTTTATATTTAAAAGACCATTAAATATGTTTTTATTTCAGCATGGTCTAAAAGTAATTTCTGGATAATTTTGTAAGAACTAAAAAATATATTTTTATTTTGTAGGTACTAGAATTAAAAGGTTGAAATTTTATAGGGATTAAAAAAATATTTAATCCTATAATTTATATTACTCATTAAATTAAATGTATAGACAATTATCAAACCATAAGAAATTCACATATAAAAAAAATTAACCAATATGTATTCTAAAATAATTTTAACATCATATTTAATTATAAAATATTTTATTGTATGGGTTGTAACATCGAAAATGTGTTTCTGAGTGAAGATTGTTTCAAGATTAAATTCCAACAAGATAATCATATTTAATTATAAAATAATTTATTGTATGAGTTGTTACATCTAAAATTCCTCAAGAATGATGTTCATCAACAATGCTGTGTTTTCTGTTTTATAGACATTGAGACAGTTAGACACTTATTTGTAAATTGCCCAAAAACAAAAGAGATTTGTAAGCATATTTTTAGTTGGATGAATTGGAATTCAGTTGGGTGGGGACAGGATGTGGTCGATAATTTCTTGGTGTTCAATACAGAATGCAATGTGTAACATCCTAAAATCAAATATTAGAAATAAATAAAATTTTGAATTTTAAAATAATCTAAATAATAATAATAATAATAATAATAATAATAATTATTATTATTATTATTATTATTATTATTATTATTATTATATTTGTTGTCATGTGTTTATAATTTTTTATAAGGACAAAATCATAGTAATAGTAAACGTGTTAGTATTAATGATTGAATGAAAAAAATTAAATAATTAAATAAGACATCTATATAAATTATAATGGATTGTAAATGGATGAGTTGATTCTGCAAGATGTATAAGTCACGTTATGTTAAAACAAACAATTCACTTGGATGACAGTGAATATAGGTGATTTGTTGCATAATTGATGACTTTAGTAGGAACAATTCAATTTTTAATCATCACACCAAAGTAATCTTCTAAGATATGAAACAAAATGCACAATATACGTGGAACCGCCATCGAACTATGAGCGATTTTAGGATTCATGGTTAAGTTATACATATATAAATATAAATTGTTACTCGGAAGAAAAAAAAAAGAGTATTCTGAATTAAAAAAAAAAATTAAAATAGAATATAAAAATACTTCGTGGTTGTAGATCGACGATAGCGATTAATAGCGGATAATAGAGAACGAACATTTTTATCAAAGATGGTTTCAAGGTGAGTAATCACACCCTTTAAACTTTCATGGTACATCTATTTTGGATATTTAGAATGGAAAAAGAGTTAGATATTTTGATTGGTATTTTCTTATAAAAATATATTTTTGTCGAGAACTTAACTCTATTAAAATTGAGATTTTATGAATTGTAATAATAGATTATAAATTGATTGATTTATTATTGTTTGTTAAATTACCGGTATTATAATTGTTTGAATATATATTCTTTAAAAAGATTGTTTTATTATATTTTCTTGAATAATTGTTGTTATTATCTATTATAAATATGATTTTAAGAATATGATTGTTAAAAACGTGAATTATTTGGATTATGTGTGTTTGAGATATATATATATTCTTTAAAAAATTATTTTATTATATCTTCACAAAGAGATGAGGTTTAAACTCCTCATGGATGGGTCTTGTACCCCACATATAGATGAGTATTAAACTTCATAATGAGATGATGTTTAAACTCCACATGGATGAGTATTAAACTTCACAAAGAGATGATGTTTAAACTCCACATGGATGAGTATTAAACTTCACAAAGAGATGAGGTTTAAACTCCACACGGATGAGTCTCGTACCCCACATATGGATGAGTATTAAACTTCACAAAGAGATGATGTTTAAACTCCACAAGGATGGATCTTGTACCCCACATATAGATGAATATTAAACTGCACAAAAAGAGATGAGGTTTAAACTCCACACGAATGGGTCTTGTACCCCACATATAGATGAGTTTTAAACTCCACAATGAGATGAAGTTTAAACTCCACACAGATGAGTCTTGTACCCCACACTTGATGGGTTGGTGCTCCACGTGATTAGATAATACTCACTTTGCATAAGTAGTATATCTCCATCATTGAATTGATTGATTTTTTTTGCAGAATAAATGCGTATATTGGAATTACTTGATTATGATAGATGTGGATTATCGTTAATTTGATTGATGAGTTTTTATTAATTATTGGAAATAGTTGGTTATTATAGAGAAATCTTAGTTATATCATGAATAGTTCTAAAGAATATTTTTGGATGAAGGCGGGTACCATGATCGACTTTTTTCGGTTACCGCTCTGGCTGAGAATAATACTTGTTTTAAAATTGTGTATTATTTACTGGGATTTTGTATCTCATTAAAGTGTTGTTTTCAAATACTGAGACCGTTGGAGACGTCGAGAGTTGAGAAGTCCTACCTCCCTTGAGGAGCGTGATTTCCTTCGATTAGGTTATTAGATCAAGAATAAGTAGACATAATGTCTACATCGTACTTTATGTCGGGATTATATACTATTTGTCCAGTTTTGGATATTTTAATTATTAAAGATTTTTGAGTTGTAAGGATTTATTTTGAGATTTCATAACATTACTGCTTTCTAACAAATCATTATTTATCACAGTACCTTATTCTCTTTTATAATTTTGAAATTTTTTCCGTTATTACCTCAATTTTTATACCCACGTAACTAGGCTTATATCTTTGGTATTAGAGTCAGTTCGGACCTAGATCGGACTGTGTTGTGGGTATACTTTACTTTATTTTTATCATTAATTTATAAAAAACAAAGAATCAAAACTTGGGCTTATAGGATTGTTTGTTAGGGTCAAATATTTTGCCTGCTATTAGGCTGGATGGGCGTGGCCAACTCAATGATTGATTCGTAGTGCGCATATTTATGGCGGGTAATAGGCATGGAATGAATGACGCACTTGCCGAGGCTCTTAGCTTGATGGCTGCAACCATGCAATAACAAACAGCGACTCTTCATCAGTCGAGAGGATCCAATATCACAGCGACGACAACCGTAGACCCTCAATATGTAGGAATTTCTGAATTTCGAAAGAACAATCCACCACCATTTCGAGGAAGTTCTGATCAAGTTGAGACAGAAGAATGGTTGCTGAAGTTAGAGACAATCTTTCGAATAATATGGTGCAATGATGATCAAAAAGTGGACCTTGCGGTTTATATGTTAGAGTCTGATGCTAAGCATTCGTGGAATTTTGCTAGATGAGGTCTACTGACACAAGGAGTTCCCATTACTTATGGTGGGTTTAAAGAGATATTTCTAGAAAAGTATTTTCCCCATAGTGTTCGCTTTCAAAAGGAAATAGAGTTTCTTAATCTTCGTCAAGGAGGTATGTCAGTTGCAGAGTATGTAGCCAAGTTTGAAGCTCTATCAAGGTACTCTCGCTATCTTAGGGACAACCCATAAGACGAGTGAAAGGAAATCAAATTTGAGCAAGAACTAAAGCTTAAGCAGCAAAGCTTTATCGGAATTCTAGAGATTCGTGACTACCTCACCGTGGTAAACAAGTCTAGGGTGGCTGAGCAAAAGATGCAAGCGCTGGAAGCTAAGAAATCGAAGGAGAAGTTTAACCATGTTGGAAAAAAGGTTCCACAATAAGAACAACAAATTGCAAAAGAATCTACGCCCTGTGTCCACAATTTCAAAGGACAAGCTTCAATTAGTAAGAATAAGGGATGTGATAAGTGTGGATTTAATCATGGAGACCGGTCATGTCCTACCCTACGAATTACATGTCTTAAATGTGGAAAGGTTGGACATTATGCTAGATTTTGCCAGAGTGAGGGGCAATCCCAATCTAGAGCACGAAACCAAGGGAGAGTCTTTACACTCCAAGGAGAAGAGGTGAAGGAGTCAGATGGTCTGATCAAAGGTATGGGTTTTATTAATAATAAAAAGATTATCATATTGTTTGATTCAGGAGCGACACATTCCTTTATATCTTTGTCTTGTGCGAAAGCCTTGCAATTGACTATTTCTTGTCTACCTATTGATTTATGTGTTAGTACCCTTGCTGGAAAAAATCTTACTACCTCCAATGCATGCTTGAATTCTACTCTTGTTTATCAAAATGTGCCTTATAATATTGATTTGATTTGGTTGCCTATGTCTGGATTAAATGTTATCCTAGGAATGGATTGGTTGTCATCGAATCATGCAGTTATAAACTGTTACGATAAATCTATCCTTGTTGCACCTCAACCTATGATTGTTGATTCACCTCATTCGTCCAAATGTTCCGTGTCTGCTCTAGCTTGTCATAAGTATTTAGTCGAGGGAGCTCAAGGATACATGCTCTTATTTTCATCTAAGGTAGAAGTTGTAGTTGGTGAATTTCTTGGCTTACCACCGAATAGAGAATTAGAATTTTCCATTGATTTAGTGCCAGGGGTGGCCCAATGTCAATAGCATCCTAAAGGATGCCATCACTAGAGTTGGTTGAGCTCAATAAACAATTGGAAGATTTATTGGAAAAAGGATTCATTAGGCCTAGTGTGTCATCATGGGGAGCGCATGTACTTTTAGTGAAGAAGAAAGATGGGAGTATGAGGCTATGTGTAGACTATAGAAAATTTAATCAAGTTACCATTAAGAATAAATATCCCTTGCCTAGGATAGATGACCTCTTAGATCAGTTGAGATGAGCTTCGCTATTTTCTAAGATAGATTTGAGGTCTGGGTACCATCAAATTAGAGCCAAGAGTGAAGATATTCCTAAAACAACTTTTAGGACAAGATATGGACATTATAAGTATGTAGTGATGCCTTTTGGAGTTACCAATGCCTTGTTATTTTTATGGATTATATGAATCGAATTTTTAGATCTTTCTTAGATGAATTTATGGTAGTGTTCATAGATGATATTCTAATATACTCTAAGAGCTTGAGCGAGCATGACAAACACGTGAAGATAGTGTTGCAAGTTTTGAGAGATAATAAATTGTATGTGAAACCTGTGAAATGTGAGTTTTGGCTTAATGAGGTGAAGTTTTTAGGACATGTCATCTCTACTAAGGGAGTAATAGTTGACTCTAATAAGGTAGATGCAATATTAAGTTGGCCCCAACCTAAATCAGTTACTGAAATAAGGAGTTTCTTAGGATTGACAAGTTACTATAGGAAGTTTATAAAGGGGTTTTCCAGTCTAGCCTTACCTATCACAAAGTTAACTAGAAAAGGGAAAACTTTCATGTGGGACCAAGAATGCGAGGATAATTTCCAAGAGCTTAAAGGAAGATTAATTTCAGCACCTGTTTTAGTTATACCAAATCCATCCATGAATTTTGTTGTTTATTGTGACCCATCTAAAAATGGTTTAGGATGTGTTTTAATGCAAGAAAGAAAAGTGGTAGCATATGCATCTAGACAACTTAGGTCACACGAGGCAAATTATCCGACCCACGATCTGGAGGCATTACTTGTATGGAGCACAATTTGAGGTTTTTAGTGATCATAAGAGCCTTAAGAATTTGTTTGATCAAAAGGAATTAAATATGAGACAAAGACGGTTGATGGAGTTTCTTAAGGACTACGACTTTGAGTTGAAATATCACCCTGGGAAAGCGAGTGTAGTGGCTGATGCTCTAAGTAGAAAATCCTTACATGTGGCTTGTATGATGGTATAAGAGACAAGCCTATTAGGAAGAGTTTAGAGATATGAATTTGGATGTGTCACTTTGTGCTATAAGCTTGAACCTAAATAGGCTAGAAATCTGTAGTAACTTGAGAGGGATAACAAAAACAGAACAACTCTTAGATAAAGAATTACATTCTCTAGTGGGCAAGGAAAATTGTACCTTATCTGGTGATGGTTTAGTGTTGTTTAAGGATAAGATCATTGTTCTTAAAGGGGGAAGTCTTAGGGATAAGATTTTAGAGGAAGCGCATAAGAGTAAGTTCACGATACACCCAGGAATAACTAAAATATATCAGGATTTGAGAAAAATGTATTGGTGGTCAAGAATGAAAAGAGATGTAGCTAGCTTTGTGTCTAAGTGTCTAGTGTGTCAAAAGGTTAAGATTGAACACCAAAAGCCTTCAGGATTGTTGCAACCTTTAGAAATTTTCGAGTGGAAATGGGAGAGGATATCTATGGATTTTGTGATGGGTTTGCCTAGGACGTGTATGGGTTTTGTTGCTATTTGGGTGATAGTTGATCGATTGACCAAATCAGCCCATTTTCTACCAATTAAAAAAACCTATAGTTTAGATAGACTAGCTGACCTCTACATTTAGGAGATAGTAAAGTTACACGGTATACCCACCTCTTTAGTGTCGGATAGCGATCCACGGTTTACTTCTAGATTTTGGAAGGCTTTTCAGGGAGCTTTTGGTAGTAGACTGAGTTTTAGCACAACTTACCATCCACAGACAGATGGTCAATCAGAGAGGACTATTCAAACTCTTGGGGATATGCTCAGGGCTTGTGTTCTAGATGAAGGTAGGAGTTGGGATAAGTATTTACCTCTAGTAGAATTTTCTTACAACAACAACTATCACTCTACCATAGGTATGGGACCATATGAGGCTCTTTATGGAAGTGTAGGTCCCCTTTGTGTTGGTGTGAAGTTGGTGAGAAGTCTTTGTTAGGACATGATTTAGTGCAAGAGACCACTAGTAGAATTCAAATAATTAGGGAAAGGATGCGTACAACGCAAAGTAGGCAAAAAAGTTATGCTGACAGGAGAAGAAAACCATTGGAATTTCAGGAAGGGGCACATGTATTCTTAAGAGTCACTCATAAGACTGGGGTGAGAAGGTCAATGAAAGTCAAAAAGTTGAACCCTTGTTTCATGGGTCCTTTCCAACTGCAAACATATGTATTCGATAATTCGCACGTGATAGCTCTTGAGTCAGTTCAATTGAAAGATAATTTAATCTTTAAGCCTAGACCTACTCGAATTATTGACAAGAGTACCAAGACTCTAAGGAATAAGGTGATCCCGTTAGTAAAGGTGGTATGAGAAGGGTTAACCTCAGAAGAAGCTACTTGGGAACTTGAGGAAGAAGTCATACGTCAATATCCAGATCTTGTGGATGTAGGTACATAAGCTTCCTTATGTTTGTACAAGTTGCTTCATTTTAGATTTATTCGATCTGACATTAATTTCGGGGACGAAATTTCTTTAAGGAGGAGAGAAAATGTAACATCCAAAAATCAAATATTAGAAACAATTAAAATTTCCAATTTTAAAATAATCTAAATTATAATAATAATAATAATAATAATTATTATTATTATTATTATTATTATTATTGTTGTTGTTATTATTATTATTATTATTATTATTATTATTATTATTATTATTATTATTATTATTATTATTATTATTATTATTATTATTATTATTATTATTATATTTGTTGTCATGTGTTTATAATTTTGTTATAAGGACAAAATCATAGTAATAGTAAAAGTGTTAGTATTAATGATCGAATGAAAAAAAATAAATAATTAAATAAGACATCTATATAAATTATGATGGATTGTAAATGGATGAGTTGACTGTGCAAGATCTATAAGTCACGTTTTGTTAAAACAAACAATCCACTTGAATGAGAGTGAATATAGGTGATTTGTTGCATAATTGATGACTTTAGTAGGAACAATTCAATTTTTAATCAGCACACCAAAGTAATCCGTTAAGATATGGAACAAAATGCACAATATACATGGAACCAGCATTGAACTATGAGCGATTTTAGGATTCATCGTTATGTTATATTATACAATATATAAATATAAATTGATACTTGAAAAAAAAAAAGAGTATTCTGAATTAAAAAAAAAATTAAAATAGAATATAGAAGTACTTCGTGGTTGTAGACCGACGATAGTGATTAATTGTGGATAATCGAGAGCGAACATTTTTATCAAAGAAGGCTTCAAGGTGGGTAATCACACCCTTTAAATTTTCATGGTACATCTATTTTAGAAATTTAGAATGGAAAAAGAGTTATATATTTTGATTGGTATTTTCTTATAAAAATATATTTTTGTCGAGAACCTATCTCTATTAAAATTGAGATTTTATGAATTGTAATAATAGATTATAAATTGATTTATTTATTATTATTTGTTATATTACCGTTTTTATGATTGTTTGAATATATATTTTTTTTAAAGATTGTTTTATTATATATTCAAATGAAATATTATATTATAAATATGATTTTACGAATATGGTTGTTAAAAACGTGAATTATTTGGATTGTGTGTGTTTGAGATATATATATTCTTTAAAAGATTGTTTTATTATATCTTCACAAAGAGATGAGGTTTAAACTCCACATGAATGAGTCTTGTACCCCACATATAGATGAGTATTAAACCTCATAATGAGATAAGGTTTAAACTCCACATGGATGAGTATTAAACTTCACAAAGAGATGAAGTTTAAACTCCACACGGATGAGTCTTGCACCACACATATGGATGGGTATTAAACTTCACAAAGAGATGATATTTAAACTACACAAAGATGGGTCTTGTACCCCACATATAATGAGGATTGACTTTCATAAAGAGATGAGATTTAAATTTGACACAGATTGGTCTTGTACCCCACATGTAGATGAGTTTTAAACTCCAGATGAAGTTTAAACTCTACAAAGATGGGTCTTGTATCCCACACTGGATGAGTTGGTGCTCCACGTGATTAGATAATACTCACTTTGCATAAGTAGTATATCTCCATCATTGAATTGATTGATTATTTTCTGTAGAATAAATGTGTATATTGGAATTATTTGATTATGATAGATGTCGATTATCGTTAATTTGATTGATAAGTTTTTATTGTTGGTTATTATAGAGAAATCTTAGTTATATCATAAATAGTTCTAAAGAATATTTTTGGATGAAGGCGGGTGTGATCGATGATCGACATTTTTCAGTTATCGCTCCGACTGAGAATAATACTTGTTTTAAAATTGTGTGTATTATTCACTAGGATTTTGTATTTCATTAACGTGTTGTTTTCAGATATTGAGACTGTTGGAGACGTCGATAGTTGAGAATTCCTACCTCCCTTGAGAAGAGTGATTTCCTTCAATTAGGTTAGTAGATCAAGAATAAGTAGACATAATGTCTACATCGTACTTTATGTCGGGATTAGATACTATTTGCTCAGTTTTGAATATTTTAATTATTAAAGATTTTTGAGTTGTAAGGATTTATTTTGAGATTTCATAACATTACTTCTTTCTAACAATTCATTATTTATTACAGTACCTTATTCTCTTATATAATTTTGAAATTTTTTCTGTAATTACCTTAATTTTTATACCCACGTAACTAAGCGTTACACAATAAGATAAAAAGAAAGAAAGTATTACATTTGACTAGGCTCACAAAAGTGTGGAATGTTTAGTTGGAACGCAATGATGTTATCTTTAATTGTAAAGTGACAAACATTTTATAGGTGGTTGAGAGAGTAATCCACTTTTCTTGGTTGTGATTTATTTGTAGGAGTGGAGAAAACAAAAAGTTAAGTCGGAATAATACAATTGATTGTATGCAATGTGTTTGAAAGATGATACCCTAAACCTTGAAATCTTTGCTAATCAATATAAAACATTTTATTTTCACAAAAACTCCAATTTTTAGGATTTTCTCATCATGATCAATGGACCAATTTGAATTTTTACAAAGCCCTAACCTAAGTGTGTTTTAAACATCAATATACTTGTGCTAGTCCAAATTTTTATCATTTATAATTTAGGCACACTCACACATTAATCTTTGATTTCAATAATCAATAATCAATTGATGATTTTCCAAACTTAACAATTTTTTTCCCAAATTGAACATTTTGATCCAAAGAGGGTTTTTTTTCTCCCTAAAATTCAAAGTTTTCCAAAATCAAAAGATCAAATGTAGTAAAACCAATTTCAATTTTTCTAACATTTTCAACAACAACAACGTAAATGAATATTCTTTTAAGTTTTCAACCTTTTTTAAATCCAAGATCACAACCTCTTTGGGCACAAGAAATATTTTGAAATCCCAAATCCTAAAAGGTTTAGGTTCAGCCATTTAGGGTTAGGAAGGGGGAAATTGTCTTTCATCCTTAGTTATAAATATGCATTTTAAACCTTTTCAACAATAAAAATCACAAAAACTTAAAGATAAATTTTACTAACATAAATTAATTTTTCGAGCAAAAACTTTCAAGTGTTTCAAATTTGATTTTTCTTTTAGATCTACTATCACAAGTCATGGATCTATCAATTTTTTTTTTTGAAGAAAAATCATTCTAGGATAATTTTTTTTTAACACTTCAAAATATTCTAAAACAATTTTTTTCTTTTAGATCCATCACTATAACAAGTAGATTTACATCATTAACAAAAGAGAAACAACATTTTAACATTATTCGTTTTATTTTATTTATAAAAAAAAAACTTAAATGTTCAAAAATAAATTTTTCTGAGATCTATCATTGCAAGACATAGATGTACAACATTAGTGAAAGAAAAAAAAAACATCCCTTAACAAACACATGGCCTCACGGTCTTGAGAAGAGAAAATCAAATTTCTCATGATAAAACACACATCAATTGAAAGAGGAGAATGAAAAGAGAATGTTTCATTCATAAACCTTGATCAAAAGATGAATGGATTTGAAGGATGAAGAGAGAAGAGAGAGCTTTTGTTTGTTCTTTTTTAATTAATAAAGGAGAATGAGGTCATTTTTTAATCATCTTTCCTCTAATCATTATTACACACATGTCATTCTAATACACGCAAAAAAGGAGAATGAGGTGACTCATTTTAGTCCTTATAAAGTTTTACTATAAACTAAGAAAATATATAGATATTTTTAATAACTCCGCATTAAAATATTAATATCCTTGAAAAATATATAAATATTTTATGACTTTAAGTCATCTCCTCTTGCTCAGTCTCCGATTTCGTCCTGAAAAGAGTCGCATATTTTTCACGAATAAATTTTTTGGTTAACAGAAAAATTATATAATAATTCTATCAATTAAAACTATTCAACATTTCGCGAATAAATTTTTATCTAACAAATTCAAATTCTCATTGCAATTGATATATAAAGTTCCTGTTTAAATTTTAGTGA
This sequence comes from Cicer arietinum, assembly GCF_000331145.2. Lineage (NCBI taxonomy): Eukaryota > Viridiplantae > Streptophyta > Magnoliopsida > Fabales > Fabaceae > Cicer > Cicer arietinum. The sequence goes on along the minus strand of NC_021167.2, from coordinate 13,272,266 downwards.
CATTCACAGTCCGTCAAATTTTAAACAATAGTTATATCTTACCTGTTTTTTCAAAAATCAGAAGAAAAAAAAATTATGTTTGAAACTTTGACTATGCCAAGAATTCACATAATCATTTAACATCGAGAAAAAATCTTAACAATTTTGCATAGATCAATTTGCAAGGAAATTACAATTATAACAAATTTTACAAATAAATATATGTAAATGATAAACAAATGATGAATAAACAATAATAAACACAAATACAGTCAAATCGAATTTTTATTATAACCGTATAATCATCCTTTTAAGGCTTTTAAAGCAGTTATAATCGTTGCATGTGTCTGTTGCAACTGCTACAAACCAATTTTTGTTCTTGTAGTGAATTTTACAACTAGATCCTTCAAATTACAAGGTGCCCCATATATATAAATGGTAAGGTGCCCCATATATATACACCACTCGTTCATTTTTCGATGCACTCTAAAACAAATCCTTCTAGATGCTCATTATTTTTTCTTTTATAAAAAAAAATAAAGAAGTTATTCCATTCATTTCACATCCATCATTTTACATAAATTAAAAAAATATAACTAAAAGATAATATTTTTATTAAAATATTATCAATTATTGTTTTTTCACCATTATTATTAATACACGAGTAGTAGAAATACTCCTAACATTTTGAAAAATAACAAATGCAACACATGGACGTGATGAATGCATTTTCATTTTTCTTGATATATAATATAGTCAACTAATATTCACCATGACTTATTCGTTTCTCAATCTAATTTCTTCATTGTAATGTCAAAGTTTGACCAATATCTATTAGTTGACATGTTCTAATCATTCTTTTTTTTATACACCAAGAAAAAACGAAACTAAAAATTCACCATTCTTTCATAATGTTTAAATTCCAATAATCATTCATCATCTCCACAAAATCTTAATCAATCAAAAACCCTCTACCATATATTAACCTTAATTTTATCTATCTCAAAAAATTCCCCAAAAAATAAAAACAAAATGAAGGACACCATAATTTTATATCCTGCCATGGGAAGAGGACACCTAGTCCCTATGGTAGAACTAGGTAAGTTCATATCAACTCACCACCACAATACTCTCTCCATTAAAATCTTTCTCCTCTCCTCACCAAATATTACCACCAAAAATTACATCACGGCGGTCATCGCCACCACACCTTCCATCAAATTCCACCACCTCTCACCTTCTCAAAACTTGCTCACCACCCTCCAATCTTTCATTTCACAATCGTCCAAACCTAAAGCCTTCATCTTAGACTTCTTCAACCACTCTGCTATTGCGGTTACAGCCACTCTCAATATCCCAACTTTTTGTTATTTCCCCAACGCGGCTAGCACCGTCGCGCTTTTCCTCTACACTCCAACAATCCACCACAATACGACCAATGAAAACACCTCGATCTACAACGACGTGCTTCGCAATATTCCCGGCTTGCCACCCCTTTCACCGGAGGACATGCCAGAACCAATGGTCGATCGTCGGAGCCAAAGCTACAAGTCCTTTGTCAACATGTCAATTCAAATGAGAAAAATTGATGGGTTAATCGTTAACTCATTTGAGAAACTTGAAACCAAAGCTTTCATGGCATTGAAGAATGGAGTTTGTTTAATGGAAGAAAAAAGTCCACGTGTCTTTTGCATTGGGCCATTAGTGGAAAAGAGTAAGGGAGATAATAGTGTTGTTGATGATGGATGTTTGAGTTGGCTCAACTTGCAACCAAGTCAAAGCGTTGTGTTTTTGAGCTTTGGAAGCTATGGAAGATTTTCAAAGAGTCAAATTAAAGAGATAGCTTTAGGGTTGGAGAAGAGTGAGAAAAGGTTTTTGTGGGTTGTTAGGAACCCAATTGGGTATGAAAGGAAAGAACTTAGTTTTGAAGAGTTATTACCAAAAGGGTTTTTGGAGAAAACAAGGGAGAAGGGAAAGGTGGTAAGGGAGTGGGCCCCACAAGTTGAGATATTGAATCATGACTCGGTGGGTGCTTTTGTGACTCATTGTGGTTGGAACTCAGTGTTGGAAGCAATTACTTGTGGAGTTCCAATGGTGGCGTGGCCTCTTTATGCGGAACAAATGTTGAATAGGGTTGTTATGGTGGAAGAGATGAATGTTGCTTTAACACTAAAAGAGAATGAAGATGGGGTTTGTTAAGGCAAGTGAGTTGGAAGAGATAGTTAGAGAGATTATGGATTTGGAGAGAGGGAAAAAGGTTAGAGAGAGTGTTTTGAGTTTTAGAAATGATGCTTTTGTTGCCCTTGGTGATGGTGGGTCTTCTAGGATTCATTTGAATGAGTTGATTGAGTTGTGGAGGCAATGGTATTACTTTTTTTGTTTCATTGGTTTTTAGGTCATCCTTTGTATTTCATAAATTATAGCATAAGTAAGTTTTAGGTTGTCCTTTGAAAATTAAACATAGGTCTTCCACTACTTATGTCATATTTAGAAATTAATATAGCTTTTCATTATTTCCAATTTTAATTAATTAGATGTTCTCCATTAATTTAAAAAAAAATTAAAAATCAATGGAAAAATCTTGATCATACGACCTCTGAGTGGATCTTGTATCATATAAATATTTGACCAATTTGGATTGTACGTCTAATTTAGATATACAATCAACTTATTTAATAATCAATTGGACATAGTGAAATTAATTTATGCATTTATTTTTTTAAATATATATATATATATATATATATAATTTATTATATTTTGATTTTTCATGACATATAAATAAATTTATTAAAATATATTTTTTTAAGTATGAAATTTATTTGTCATGAATCGGTCTTAAATATCAATCTTGTCAAAAGTCATATAGTTCAGTTAGTATTTCACTTATTCAATCAATTGACCAAAAACCTAATATTTTGAACTGTTTGATGATTAAATTAGATTTTTTAAGTCATAATTAGTCTAATTAGTGAAGATTAAACAATTGATGATCGAAATTAGAACTTCTAAGTTACAATTTGTTTAATTAAGTTAGATTGAACTGTTGGATTATCGAAATTAGAATTTCTAAGTCATAGATAGTGTAATTAGCTTAAATTGAATAATTGAAATTTGGTTTTCTAAGTCATTGTTAGTCTAATTAGTTAATATTAAATTGTTGGATCATCAAAATTTGATTTTCTAAATCATTATCGGTCTAATTAGTTAACATTTAACAGTTGAATCATTAAAATTAGAATTTTTAAGTGATAGTTAATCTAATTAGTTAAGGTTGAACCATTGAATCATCAAAATTATGATTTTTTTTAAGTCATAAATTAAGTTAGATTGAACTGTTTGATTATGGAAATTAGATTTTCTAAATTATAGACAATCTAGTTATTAAATTTTTAGATAATTAAAATTAAAATTTCAAAGTAATAGTTAATTAGTTCGATTGATCCATCGGATCATAAAAAAATATTAGGACTTCATTATCTATAGTTCGAATCAATCTTAACTAATTTATCGACTATTTACTCACTCAGTAACAAACCACCTTTGTAACAATAATTCTGAGTGCATGAGTGAAATTTTAGTGCTAATACGTTGGAGGCCAACAAACATCATTGGTGTTGGTTATTGACTTAATTTGTAGGATTTAGTTGTCTATTTTGTCTTATCGCATATTTATAGACATTTGTAAATGCTTTATGAGCCTTAATATTTTATTTACTTTGGACTAGGACACTAACCACACCCTTAAATTTAAAGAAAAATAACTCATCACAAACCATCCATATAATACAACCAAAATTAATAATATTCATTTATTTATAATCATATATATTATCCTAAATTAAAATTTAATCATTTTTATAAGAATTTTTTATTTAAATTACTAACTAAGGCAAATTCATTAAATAAATGTAGTTTCTTTTTTCACTCTATGTTATTAAAAACCTTCAAAATACATCTTCAAATTGACTAATTTTGAAGTATATTTTGAACAATTTATTCAACAATTTAATCCAACATAGAGTGCCCTTTGAGGAACCAACTTACAATTTGGTATTTAATTCTAAGGTTATGTTTTTTTGTTTCCCAAAGAAGTATTCTAATGGGTTGGTTACAAACATCAAATGAATTAAATACATAAGGTTTAGGATTGAATCTCCGGCACTAATATTTCTCTCTAAAAAGTATAGGTTAAATAGCATATGTAGTCCTTTAACTTATATTCAGTTAACGTTTTAATTCTTTATCTTTTTTTTTCTTCTCGATTTGGTTCTTTATTTTAATTTTTAGTGACAATTTGATCTTTTATATTTTATAATGTCAACAATATTATCATTTTTAAAAAAAATATCAAAAAATTTATCAAAATTTTCAAACAAAACCTATAAAATTAATTATCATCTTCAATATAATGCAAATTTCATCAAATGCATAACTCAAATATTCAAATAAACTCATATTTTCATCTCCAACAACATCAAATTCATCAAATAAATAATAAAAATATGAGTTTATTTAAATATTTAAGTTACAAATTTGATGAAATTTGCATTATATTGAAGATGATAATTAATTTTATGGGTTTTATTTAAAAAATTTGATGAATTTTTTGAATTTTTGTAAAAAAAAAAAAGGATAACATTGCCGACATTTCAAAACATAAAAGATCAAATTGTCATTTAAAATTAAAATAAGGACCAATTCGGAAGAAAAAAAATAAAGGACTAAAACGTTAACTGAAATTAAATTAAGGGGCCGCATGTGCTATTTAGCAAAAAATATATATACTAACTACTAATATTTGCCTAAAAAAAGTTACACTTTTGTTTATATTGAAGTTTGCCTTTAAAATGTGATTTTTTTATCCCACTACGCCAAAAATGACATTTAACAACGCCCATTTTACAGCGCTTGCTAAACACAAGCGCTGTTGTAATTATATTTTAAAAATAACGGAACCTTTTACAGCGCTTTTGATGACAAGCGCTGTAAAACAAGCGCTGTAGTAGGTCATATAACGTTTGCGCATAACGTTATAAGGCTTTTACAGTGCTTGTCAAAAAAGCGCTGTAAAAGGAAGCGCTTTCGCGTATCAGTTACAGCGCTTTTTTCACAAGCTGCTGTAAACACATGCGCTTCCAAATATTTGAACTACCTAATACAACGCTTTTTTCACAAGCGCTGTAAAATACATGCGCTTTCATTGAATTTAACTACCTATTACAGCGCTTTTTTCACAAGCGCTGTAAACACATGCGCTTCCAAATATTTGAACTACCTAATAAAGCGCTTTTTTCACAAGCGCTGTAAAATACATCTTTCAAATAATTATATACGTTGGAAACCCTCATATCCTCTACATCTTTCAAATAATTATATACGTTGGGAACCCTAATATCCTCTACGTACTGTGCGGCCATCTACGTTGTCTAAGGTATTTTTTACACATGATCTGTTATGTTTTGAAATTGTCAAAAATTGTCAAAAACTCATACCACATGATCTGTTCTGTTTTGAAATTGTCAAAAATTGTCAAAAACTCATACCACATGATCTGTTCTGTTTTGAAATTGTTAGTTGATATTGGTTTCTTTTTGAAACTTGTTGATATGTTTTGAAAGCTTATTATTTTTGTTACTGCATTTATATAGGTGGTATAATATGGATAGGAAATGGATTTCAGCCAATCGATTGTCAAAAGAGTATGAAATTGGAGTGAAGGAGTTTGTTGAGTTTGCAGTGAAGAATGCAAAAGATCCAAATAGAGTAGTTTGTCCTTGTTTAAAATGTTGTTTTGGAAAACGTGTTAGAGAAGATGAATTAGAAGGACATCTAGTATGTAATGGAATTGATCAAAGCTACACATGTTGGATAAGACATGGTGAGAAAAAAAAAGGAAACATTAATTTTGAGAATAGTTCTACATATGCTTCAACTGATTTCGATACAGATACATATGAGCCGGACCGAGTTGATGAGATTGCAAAAGCAGTTGAAGAAGATCTTCGAGATTGTCCTAAAATGTTTGAAAGTTTGTTGAGTGATGCAGAGAAAGAATTATATAATGGTTGTACTAAATTCACAAGACTGTCAGCGATATTAAAGTTGTACAACTTAAAAGCGAGTAATGGATGGTCTGATAAAAGCTTTACGGAATTATTAACACTCATAAAAGATATGTTGCCAGATGATAATGAACTTCCCAGTCGAACCTACGAGGCTAAACGGATTTTGTGTTCTATTGGAATGAGTTACGAAAGGATTCATGCGTGTCCTAACGATTGCATTTTATTTCGAAACGAATATGAACTACTTAAGGCGTGTCCGAAATGCAATGTCTCTCGATATAAGAAGAAAGAATCTACTCCAGCAAAAGTCGTGTGGTATTTTCCTATAATACCAAGATTTAGGCGCATGTATCGCAGTGAAGAAGATTCAAAACACTTGACATGGCATGCAGATGAAAGAATTAGAGATGGAATGTTTCGACACCCTGCAGATTCCCCACAATGGGCAAAAATTGATCACGAGTATCCTGAATTCGGGATAGAGTCAAGAAATCTAAGACTTGCACTTTCTACTGATGGAATGAATCCACATGGTCTTCAAAGCATCTCACATAGCACGTGGCCTGTGATTTTGGTAATATATAACCTACCTCCATGGTTATGTATGAAGCGTAAGTTTATGATGTTGTCTCTGTTAATTTCTGGACCCAAACAACCGGGGAATGATATCGACGTATACTTGACTCCTTTAATTGAAGATTTAAAAATTCTGTGGGAGACAGGTGTGGAAGTTTATGATGGGTATAGGAAAAAGTGTTTCAATTTGAGGGCTATGTTGTTCGGCACAATTAATGATTTTCCAGCATATGGTAATTTATCAGGATATAGCATTAAAGGTCAGTGTGCATGTCCTATATGTGAAGAGAGTACAAATTGGATGCGGTTGAAACATTGTAAGAAGAATGTGTTTCTTGGACATCGTAGATTTTTACCTTATAGTCATCAGTATCGTGGGTGGAGAAATGCATTCAATGGAAAATCAGAGGAAGGTAAAGCTCCTTTAGCACCGACTGGATATCAAATACTTGAAAAAGTACAAGGTTTGACCAATAAATTTGGCAAACCTTTTGCGGGAGAGCTGGTGAAAACTGGGTGGAAGAAAAAGTCAATTTTCTTTGAATTGCCATATTGGAAGTCATTGTATGTAAGACATTTCCTCGATGTGATGCATATTGAAAAAAATGTATTTGAAAGTGTTATTGGTACGTTACTCAATGTTCCAGGAAAGTCTAAAGATGGCGTCAATGCAAGATTGGACTTGGTCGATATGGGAATAAGAAATGAACTGGCTCCAGTAAAGAAAGGAAATCGCACATATCTACCTCCAGCCGCTCATACTCTATCTAGAAAGGAAAAAATTGTTTTATGTAAATTTCTACACGAAGTTAAAGTTCCAGAAGGATACTCTTCGAACATTAAAAATTTGGTTTGTATGAAAGACCTCAAGTTAAAAGGTTTGAAGACCCATGATTGTCATATTATAATGGAGCATTTGCTACCAATAGGTATACGTTCCATTTTACCTGAAAAAGTTCGACTAGCCTTAACTAGATTATGTTTCTTCTTCAGGGAAATTTGTAGTAAAGTGATCGACCCTCAGAAATTACCGACATTGCAGAGGGAAATTGTTGTTACTTTGTGTGAGCTTGAAATGTATTTCCCACCATCGTTTTTTGATATAATGGTTCACCTTACTGTTCATCTGGTTAAGGAGACACAACTTTGTGGGCCAGCTTATATGAGATGGATGTATCCGATAGAACGATATATGAAAATATTAAAAGGGTACGTAAAAAGTAGAAGTCGACCAGAAGGTTGTATTGCTGAACGATACATTGTTGAAGAGGCTGCTGAATTTTGTACTGAATATCTGTCCAATGTTGAATCCATAGGGCTTCCCATGTCTCGTCATTCGGGAAGACTATCAGGAGAAGGGATAACTGGAAGGAGACTACTGACTATATCAAGGACAGAATGGGAGCAGGCACAATTGTATGTTCTGCACAATGATGATGAGGTTCAACCGTATGTTACAATACACATTGATCAGTTATCTCGTTTGAACATGAATAGGAATCAAAATTGGATAACTCGAGAGCACAATCGAAGTTTTGTAACATGGTTAAAAAATCACATAATGTCAAAATTTGATATAGACCCCGGATCAATTTCAAATAGATTGAGGTGGCTAGCAAATGGTCCGAGCTTACATGTCTTTTCTTACACTGGTTATGTTATTAACGGCTACACATTTTATACCAAAGAACAAGATGATCAGACCACTATGCAAAATAGTGGAGTCACTCTCGTAGCTGAAGCGATGCATGTCTCAAGTGCAAAAGACAAAAACCCAATATATGCAAATCTATCATATTTTGGGGTTATCGAGCGCATATGGGAGTTAGACTACACAATGTTTCGTGTTCCCATATTTGGTTGCAAGTGGGTCGATAATAATAATGGCGTTCGGATTGATGAGTCAGGATTCTTGCTTGTCGATTTTAATAGGGTGGGATACAAAGACGAGCCTTTTATTTTAGCGTCGCAAGCTCAACAAGTGTTTTATGTCACTGATCCTTCTAATGATAAATGGTCTGTTGTCCTATCGACCAATAAAATAAGTGATGATAACAATAATGATGAAGATGTTGGTAATGATCTTTTATTTGCAACATCACAACAACCACATGAAATTGATTCAACTGATGATGGTTTATATCTTAGAGATGATCATGATGAGGGAATTTGGATTAATCCATCGTTTCGTATTGTAAATGGACAAACAAATGTGAATGTCACCAGGAAAAGAAGAAGGGCATCTTAATGTATATGTTTAATTGTTTTATATAAGCTATGCATGTAATCTGAATTATTGTGATAAATATGAATATAATCTGAATTATTGTGATAAATATGAATATAATCTGAATTATTGTGATAAATATGCATGTAATTTGAATTGAGTGTTTTATACTAATATGGCAGAATAGCAAATTAAGTCACTTATATAATTTGAATGGTTTATATCCCAATTAGTAAGGCAAATGGTTTACACTAATATTCTAATATGGCGTGCATATCACAATTAATTGAGTGTTATAACATCTCACAGTTTGCTACTAATGTCACTTATATAATGTAAATTAAGTGCCAATTCGTTTGGAATAAATGTCTGAGTTACAGTCATCCAAAATTAAACCCAAATAAAACCAACACAAAAGCCTTTTACAGCGCTTTTTATAAAAAGCACTGTAAACGACCCTTTGGAAAATAAGTAAAAAAGACATTTTACAGCGCTTATTTGACAAAGCGCTGTAAACAAGCTTTAAAAATAATCTTCATCAGACACCTAACATGACTATCTCTAACAGGAATTTCTTCAAACACCTTGTACGCATCATGGGAATCCCCAAAAACACATTGTTAACAAAAACATCAGACTCAAACCCATTTTTCGCAACATGGCAATGATCCTGGATACCTTGAAAAGACATATTTGGACAACCATTAAAAGGAGCACATGTACGAACTTCTCGAACATAAGGAACACAGTTTCGATTTAAGAAGGAAAGAGAATGTAAAGAGATAAAAAGAGTGTTGATGTTTGTGAAGAAGATGCATAAAAGGAGAAGAGATTTTGGTGGTGACCAGTTATATGGGTTTTGCATGTTGAGCTTGTTTAAAAAATAACATAACATAACAAAACACAAAAACAAGGCTTTAAAAAAAACAAGGAGGTCTGTTACAGCGCTTTTACACATAAGCGCTGTAAAAGAGCCTTTTAAAATTATCATAAAGAGACATTTTAGAGCGCTTATGTGTAAAAGCGTTGTAAAAGGCTTTAAAAAACATTCATATAACATAATAATACACGGAGGTCTTTTACAGCGCTTTTACACATAAGCGCTGTAAAAGAGCCTTTTAAAATTAACATAAAGAGACATTTTAGAGCGCTTATGTGTAAAAGCGCTGTAAAAGGCTTTAAAAAACATTTATATAACATAATAACACACGGAGGTCTTTTACAGCGCTTTTACACATAAGCGCTGTAAAAGAGCCTTTTAAAAATTTAAATAAAGACGCCTTTTAGAGCGCTTTGCAAAAGAAGCGCTGTAAAAGGCTTATAAAAAGCGCTGTAAAAGGGTTACGTATATATAACAGTTACCTCTTCAGTTTCCTCTTCATTACGTAAACTTCACTATCATCTCAACCTTCATCGTTCTTCTCTTCTTTTGCAAACCCTATCATCCCGTCCATTATGAACCTTATTTCCACGATCATCTCCTTCATTTCGAACCTTATTTCCATCCAAGATCATCTCTCCCATTTCACACAATATATTTTTATTGAAATACGTAACCCTCATTACGTATTTCTTCATAATACCGTATTTCTGTGAACCATATTTTTGTGAACTTTCTGCGTTCCCTCTTTTCTTTACATTTCATCTTTCTTTGAACCATTATTCAGGTATTGATGTTATAAATTTTTTTTAATCATTAAAATGCATGTTGAGCTTTTTTAAGATATACTTATACATGTTGAGGTTTTTATAATAAATTTTTTGTAATCATTAAAATGCATGTTGAGCTTTTTTAAGATATACTGATACATGTTGAGTTTGTTTATAATAATGCATGATCCATGTTGAGCTTGTTGATGTTATACTAAAGTGCATGTTGAACTTGTTGTAGTTAAATGGATACAAACAAAGATATAGAAGTTCAAAATGAAGAAGTTGGCACCTCCAAGACTTATGAAAAAGAAGTCAAACGTGGTGCAACTATAATGCAAAAGGTGATTAAAGCAAGGAGTAGTGATATTAAATTTGAGGTATACTATACTTTGTTTGCCTGTGTGATTTTTATCTTTTTTTAGGGTTTAGGGCATGTAATTACTATATGAGTTTATTAGGTTGGCTGGAACGAGAGTGGTCAGCCAGTTGACCCCAACAACTCCATGTTTGTAAGCTATATTGGGGCTGTTGTTCGTCAAAATGTCCCAATTACAATAGACAACTAGAGAGATAAGGCGTTGAAGGATGTCAAAGATATTATATGGAATGACATTCAAGTAAATTTTTTGATCTAATCTTTTGTCATTTATAATTTTTTTTTCTGTAAAATACATTACTTATAATTGTTTTCATTGCAGACAACTTTTGTTTTTGATGAGGAACGAAAGTCATATGTTTTGAGAGTTGCTGGGAAGATCCATCGTGGATTTAGATCCCATCTCTCAAATTTCTATCTAAAAGATAGAGAAGGAAACACAAATGTTGAACCTCCAAAAATATATCAACATTATATATCAGGAGTGCATTTGTTTCCAAACGTTCTGACCCGGCGTTTGTCGTAAGTTATTAATTTATTAGCATTTGTGTTTTATTATTCATATTCGTAGCGTATTTTAACTTTTTACACAATTGCTATTTTTTTTTTATATAGAATATTAGTACGGCAAATCGCGAACGGGCAAGCAACCCAAAACACCCATACAAGAAATCACGTATGGGATATGCACGCCTTGAACAACAACTTGTAAGTAATTAAACATCACTTTTATATAATGAAGTAATTTGTATTATAAACTATAGTGTGTAACTAATTTGTATTATTTTGTTTATGATTTTAACGAATAGAGAAAAGACACCCAAGCCGATCAACCCTTGGGTCGTCATATCTTATGGAAGGAAGCGCGTGTTAACAAAGAAGGAGTGGTTGATAATGAAAATGTCAAAAAAGTTGTAGAACTTTGTGTAAGTATATTATCACTTTAATATTTTTTAATATTGTATTTTAAAAATGCTATTGAACTTATCTTTTTAATGTTACATGTATTTTAGGAAATTATTGAACAAAGTTCTGAAACTCAAGAGGGCAACAAGGATACGTGCAGGGACATTCTTGGGAAAGTGTTTAATGTCCCTGAGTATTCCGGTCGAGTGAGGGGGAAAGGATTTGGCGTAACTCCCAAAAGCTTTTTTCCTCAAGAGAAGCGCCAAAAACCTTCCAACGAGGAAGTATTAGAGAAGCTCAGAATCCTATCGGAGCAAGTGGCACTCTTGGTGAATACGAATAAAGACAAGCAACTTCCGGTTCAGCTCCAACCTGAAATACAAATGGAGAGTGAAACCGGGAGTTGCAACGTCGGTTTGAAGAGTATTCCCGAGGTAATTAATTACTTACTACTTACTTGCTTATGTAATTACTTATGTATTAAACAAACTTATATATTAACTGTACTTATGTTTTAACTATTGATGTAGGGTGTCACCACATGTGTCCTATACTTATCCTCGCCGACTCAACGGAAGGTGGGAAAAGGAATATTGCACAATACTTCGGGAGAAGTATTGCACAATATTCCGATCCCCGCGGGCCATGTCAAAGTATCGCCTACGGTTGCTTTCGAACCAACTGCACCGTTGCCCATACCGGACAACGATGGAGATATGAAGTTCTTAAGCGACGCTATTGGCAGTTACGTGGCATGGCCCACACACCTTGTTGTTTTTTTAAAAAGCGTTGTCTTTTATCTTTGTGCCCAAAATTATTTTTGATCCAAAATCACTTCACAATCAGTGCACACAACAATAAAATATATTCAAATACCATAAGCAGTTCACACAATCAGTAGAACATAAATCAGAACTCTGTAACTTTTTTAACATATATGTAACTCTGTAATTTACAACCTAAGTAACTACATTCAGATACATATATACAACCTAATTTACAACCTAATTACCTACATTCAGATACGTATATATATATAACCTAATTTACAACCTAAACTACATTCAGATCCATATGCATGTTCATATATTGTGTCCTATGATCATTTACATATAATAACTAACAGAATATACATTATATGCACTAGCTACCATATAATATTCAGATCCCTTGCCCAGCAGCAAGCTATTTCCCAGAAAATCAAATAATTTTCATGTCAAGCACGTACTGACACCATTCTTCCTTTAATTCCATCAGATCTTCCTCAGAATATGATGGACTGGAATTGGCAAAGTACTGCAATATAAAAATTGAACATATTATATTAAGTTAGTATCAAATATATAGATAATTTATATATGAAAATCATATAATGCAAATACCGTACCGTTTCTGGGATAATAGTTTTATTCTTCTCAACAATCTCCTTCATGAATCTCAATATGTAGTACCCACAGTCGATGTTATTTGTTTGACGAGGGCACTTTATTGAGATCCATGTAATGTTATTAGACTTCTGCTTCGACACTTTAGCACCTCTTTGAGCTCGATAAACTTTTAAGGCACTATCGAATGAATAAATGTGATTATTAGAGCATGAATATTTATATATATATATATATATATAAATATTCATGCTCTAATAATCACATTTATTCATTCGATAGTGCCTTAAAAGTTTATCGAGCTCAAAGAGGTGCTAAAGTGTCGAAGCAGAAGTCTAATAACATTACATGGATCTCAATAAAGTGCCCTCGTCAAACAAATAACATCGACTGTGGGTACTACGTATTGAGATTCATGAAGGAGATTGTTGAGAAGAATAAAACTATTATCCCAGAAACGGTACGGTATTTGCATTATATGATTTTCATATATAAATTATCTATATATTTGATACTAACTTAATATAATATGTTCAATTTTTATATTGCAGTACTTTGCCAATTCCAGTCCATCATATTCTGAGGAAGATCTGATGGAATTAAAGGAAGAATGGTGTCAGTACGTGCTTGACATGAAAATTATTTGATTTTCTGGGAAATAGCTTGTGCTGGGCAAGGGATCTGAATATTATATGGTAGCTAGTGCATATAATGTATATTCTGTTAGTTATTATATGTAAATGATCATAGGACACAATATATGCATATAATGGATCTGTTAGTTATTATATAATGGATCTGAATGTAGGTAATTAGGTTGTAAATTAGGTTGTATATATGTATCTGAATGTAGTTACTTAGGTTGTAAATTACAGAGTTACAGAGTTACATATATGTTAATAAAGTTACAGAGTTCTGATTTCTGTTCTACTGATTGTGTGAACTGCCTATGGTATTTGAATATATTTTGTTGTTGTGTGCACTGATTGTGAAGTGATTTTGGATCAAAATAATTTTGAATACAAAGATAAAAGACAGCGCTTTTTTAAAAAAATGCCATAAAAAGCTAAAAAGCGCTTTTCATTTCAAATAATTAATTTACAGCGTTTAAAAAAAAAACACACATTTTACAACGCTTTTTTTAAAAAGCGCTGTAAAATATTGTTGTAAAGCGCTTTAATGGTGCACATTTTACAGCGCTTTCGTGAGAAAGCGCTGTAAAATGTACAACAAAAGCGCTGTAAAATGCACACTCATAATATGAAGAGAAAGAGCTGTAAAATGCCCACCCATAATTTTCATATTATGGGTCTGCATTTTACAGCGCTTGTGTTAAAAAGCTCTCTAAAAGCAGACCCATAACTCATATAATGGGGTGCATATGACAACGGTTTTTTTGAAGAAGCGCTGTAACATGTGCATAACAAGCGCGCGTTATATTTACATGTTTTATAGCGCTTTTTTAAAAGCGCTGTTGTATCATTTACAGCGCTCGATTCTACAGCGCTTATTTTTTTGAAAAAGCGCTGTAAATGGCTTAAAAAAAAGCGCTGTAAAATGCATTTTTTCGCGTAGTGTCTATAGATAAGATGGTATAATTATCACTAGAAATTCACACATAACAATGAAATTTTAAATTCGAACTTAAAACATAATATTCAACTTAACCTAACAATTTCAATTGTTTAAAAATTTAACAAGCATTTAAGATCAATGTGGTAGTTTTTGTTGGAATCAGTAACTGTGATAAACACAGTTCATGCGCAGCAAAATAGAAAAAGGCAAAGGAAGAAAAGATTGAGATAAAATCCTGATATTCATTCATGCTACAAAGCTGTTATTTTATATGAGTTACAAAATGCTTGTGAAGCAAGTTATCCATAACAATAACTAACTAACTAACTAATTTGTAACTAACTCTCAATTAGTAGCATAACAGTTTATGAATTAAATTTCAACACTTCCCCTTAATTCATAGCTGTTGAACACTTATAACACCAAGCTTCTTTCTCAAAAACTCAAATAGGTCACGTTTTAGAGCCTTTGTAAAACCATCTGCTAATTGCATTTCAGTTGGGCAATATTGTGCTTCAATCATTCCATTGTTCACCTGCTCCCTAATGAAATGGAACCTTGTATCGATATGTTTACTTATGCCATGTGAGATCGGGTTCTTCGCAAGGCTAAAGGTTGACTTGTTATTAATTCTGAGTATTAGAGGCTTCATCACTTCACACCTCAGTTCCTTCATTACTGCATCCAGTCATACTGCTTGACAGGTTGCAAGTGTTCCTGCAATATATTCTGCCTCACACGATGATAGTGCAGTCACTGGTTGCTTCTTCGTACACCATGATATGGCTGCTTCATTGAACTTAAAGACATAGCCAGATGTACTCCTTATATATGTGATGTCTCCACACCAATCACTATCTGAGTATCCAATGAGTTCACTTATTTCACCTTTGCTTCCATTCGGGAACAGTAAACTAAACTCCTTTGTGCCTTTTATATACCTAAGTATCCTTTTAGCAGCTATCAAGTGAGTCTTCCTTGGATCATGCATGAATCTGCTAATCACGCTTACTGAGTAGCAGATGTCAGGTCGGCTATCGCATAGATACCTCAGTGAGCCAACCATTTGTCTGAATGTGTTGGATCAATTCTTTCTTCCTTATTGCACTCATCCATTTTTGAGTTTGTTTCTGATGGATTTGAAATTGAATTGCAGCTATTCATTTCAAATTTCTCAAGCAGCTCACCTATATACTTTTGCTGATGCATAACCATTTCTGTTTTCATCTTCAGAAATTCCATGCCTAAGAAGAATGAAAGCTCACCTAGATCAGTCATTTCAAATTCAGATTTCAGCTTGTTTTTCACCTTTTCAATCTCTGATGTTTTGCTTCCAGTAATGAGCAAATCAACCTCATATAGGCAGATTATCATAGTTTCTTCTTCACTTGAATTGTGCACATATACTCCAAACTCTGCTAAACATTTTTTAAGCCTATTTGAATCAAAAATTGATCAATCCTCTTGTTCTAGGCTCTAGGGGCCTGCTTCAAGCCATACAAAGCCTTGTGGAGTCTATATACCATATTTTCTTTTCCTTGTATTTCAAAACCAAGAGGTTGTGACACAAACACGACCTCTTTAAGTGGTCCATTTAGAATGGCTGATTTTACATCTAAGTGATAGAGTGACCACCTTCTCTTGCAAGCTAGAGCTACTACTAGTATTACAGTTTCAAGCCTTGCAACTGGAGCAAACACTTCATTGTAATCAATACCATGTTTTTGTAAGAAACCTCTGGCCACCAACTTGGCCTTGTGCTTTGAAATTTTTCCATCAGGATTTAATTTCAGTTTGAAAACCCACTTCACATCAATTTTCTTTTTCTGATCTGGCAGATTTACTAGCTCCCAGGTGTGATTTTTCTCAATTGATTGGAGTTCTTCCATCATAGCTTTCTTCCATACCTCTATCTTCAGTGCCTCTTTATAATTGAGAGGTTCAGCATTTACTGCATTATCATAAATCAATTCACAATCATTAAGCCTACTTGGAGCTTGTCTGATTCTTTGAGGTCTCACAGTTGCTTCCACTTCTTCTAGTTCATCTACATCATTATTGTTTACTTCCGCATTATTTGATTCATCACTTGAGTCAGGATAAATGCAGCTTTGCTGATTTTCTCTGCTATATACTAGTTCCTCTTCCCATTTCCACTTCTCAGCCTCATTCACAATCACATCCCTACTGACATGTACCTTTTGAATTACAGGACTATACAGCTTATAGGCGCCTATAGGATGATAGCCTATAAGTATCATGATTTCACTCTTATCCTCCAGCTTGCTTCTCCTAACATCTGGTACATGTTTATAGCACAAGGAGCCAAAAACTTTGAAATGCTTCACACTAGGCTTTCTTCCACACCATGCTTCCTCTGGTACCTTCGAATTTAGCTTCTTTGTAGGACATTTATTCAGAATGTATGCAGCTGTAGTGACTGCTTCTCCCCAAAACTTGTGTGGTAAGTTTTTCTGCTTGATCATACTTCTTGCCATATTTAGTAGGGTCTTGTTCCTTCTCTCAGCAAGTCCATTATGCTGAAGTGTATATGGAGCTATCACTTCATGCGCAATGCCTTGATTGACACATAAATCTTCAAATTCTTTTGAGGTGTACTCTCCTCCACCATCAGTTCTCAAGATCTTAATGGATTTGTCACTTTCTTTTTCTATTAAGACTTTGAATTTCTTGAAAACCTCTAAAGCCTCACTCTTAACCTTAATTGTATGCAACCACATCATTCTTGTACATTCATCCACAAATGTAATAAAGTATTTGCTTCCCCCAAAGAAGATACTTCAAAAGAACCACATATATCAGAGTGAACTACTTGCAGTGCTACACTAGCTCTTTTAGATGCTTCAGAACCAAATGAGCATCTACTTTGCTTACTTTTCACACATACTTCACAAATGGCTTTCCTGTCATTCAGTTTTGGCAGGCCATACACCATTCCTTTAGCATTCAAATCACTAAGACTTCTAAAATTTAAGTGACCATACCTCTTGTGTCATAAGTCTTCAACATCTTCACTCCCTGCTGCAAATAGGCACATCATTCTTTCACTTGAGATGTTGTATATGTATGTTCTATTCTTTGACATGTTTGATTTGAGCACCAAGTTCTTCTTTCCATCAAACAACTTTAAGGCGTCACCATTCATAGTTACTGAGAATCCCTTCTCCACCAGTTGACCAATGCTCATGAGATTTCACTTCATCTCATGAACATACATTACATCTTCAATAATGATTCTTTTGCCACCATTGCTTCTGATTACTATGTTTCCACTGCCTTCAGCCACAAGGTTCCTATTGTCAGCCAGTTTGATGCTTGTTTTCTTGCTAGTATCAAAGCTTGTCAACCACTCTCTATGTGATGTCATGTGGTTTGAGCATCCAGAGTCAAGAAACCACTCTTCATTCTTAATCTTCTCATCACTGGTAGTAGCCATCATCAGCACTGTGCTGGAATCATCTCCATGAGCCAGATTTGCTTCTTCATCAATCTTTTGATCTTTCTTGAACCAACATTCATCAGCAAAGTGCCCATGCTTCTCACAATTGAAGCATTGCACCTTACTTTTGTCAAAATCCCTCCTCTTGTTCTGACTTCTGTCGAAACCTCCTCTTCTTGAAGATTCAGCTTTGTCTTCAATCTTATTCTTTCCATTGTTGGACCAATTTGCTTTGCTTTTTCCCTTCTTCTTGAAATCTTTCTGATTTCCCTCCTTCTTGGAAGTTTGAACTTAAAATGCTTGTTGAACTGATCTTTCATAACTTCTATCAAACACCAGCAGCTTATGTGCTTCCAGTGAATTTTGCAGCTCTTCGATTTTCATGGTTTTCACATCCTTTGCTTCTTGAATAGCTACAACTATGAAATCAAACTTTGGACTTACAGATCTCAACATGTTTTCTACTACCATCTGATTTGTAATGTTCTCCCCACACGTTATCATATGGTTGACTGTGGCTGTTAATTTTGAGAAGTAATCACTTACCTTTTGGTCTGCTTCCATCTGCATCATCTCATATTTTGTTTTATAGGGTTGTAGCTTCACTTGCTTCACCTTTCATCAACCAGTGTGATAGTTTTCTAAGATGTCCCATGCTTCTTTGGATCTTGTTGCGTTAGAAATCTTCTCAAAATGCTGATTGCCAACATTCTGTTGAATGTAGAACAAGGCTTTGTAGTCTTTCTTCTTGGCTTCCTTGAATGCAGTCCTCTGTGCATCAGTTGGATTCTCCACCAAATCCTCATAGCCATCCTGCACAATTTCACTTACTTCTTGTGCTCCAAATAAATATTTCATCAAGGCACTCCATCGAACCCAGTTCTTGCCATCAAGAACCAGAGTATTTAATTCAAAACCATTGCTATTCATCTTGCCTATCCAGAATTTATCACTCAGTGTTTCCCTTGATTGTTCCCCTCACTTTTCCACTCATGTTTCCCTTGATTGTTCCCAGCTCTAGATGCCAATTGTTGGAATCAGTAACTGTGATGTACACAGTTCAGGCGCAGCAAAACAGAAAAAGGCAGAGGAAGAAAAGATTGAGATAAAATTTTGATATTCATTCATTCTACAAAGTTGTTATTTTATGAGTTACAAAATGCTTGTGAAGCAAGTTATCCATAACAATAACTAACTAACTAATTTATAATTAACTCTCAATTTGTAGCATAATAGTTTATGAATTAAATTTCAGCAGTTTTAACTACGCTTACTATATTTGTTTTACCTTCATTATCTATATTATTCATTATCTATAATTTACGAATTTGTTTTAAGATCACGTGTTACCAACTTAGCCATCAAATTCATTATCTATCTTACCAATTTGTGTATCTTTTGGTAGGAAGCTATCGTATCAATATTCTTGTTCATCAAAAGAATTTATGAAGGATTTTATTGGCACCATTAGTTCAAGGGGACCAAGCTAAATTCAGCCATAAAATTTATTAGATGTGCAGTGGTTGCGCCAACATTAATTTGCATCATGTCGGTTTCCTTTGTTCTAGAAGCTACTGGCTCTCTGGACTTATATATTTTTATATATATTGTCCAAATTAAAGGAACTAATCATATTCTTTTTTTGGTAACCTAATCATATTCGTGCACACATGATGTTTTCACGATTCTTGACCATAAAATATTCTAATCCCGTTTAATATATTATTTTGTGGTAGGTATTAAATATAAATAAAATCTGATTAATTTTATTATTATTTAATATATTATTTTTAAAATATCATTGAATTAAATAAATTTGGAAATTAAATTAAATAAAAAGAAAGGTAGTTTGAGAAATGAATTTTTTTTTAATTATATCAAAAAAATTTAAATGATTTTAACTATTATTCACCATCGTTCAGATAAACTTGCATAATACAAGAAACATACACTTAATATGTGTGTAAAAAGTTAGCTTTGCTGATAGTTGAGACTAAAGTTAAAGTTTTGGTATGAATTTGAAGGATATCCTGGCTTTTGTGAATGAGCAATGGTATTATTCTAGAGTGGAGTCTGATCCAAATAATGGGACTCGAGCGTTAAATGGGCCTCAGTCCATTATCTCGCAAATCCACACACTCTAACAATGAACATCCACATGCATCTGTATAACAGTCAAGTATGTCTCCATGATCAAGTCCTCGTCGTTTGATCTGTTTCACACGATTACTCTAGAATCCCGCCGTGGATCTCACAATATGATAGAACTCATAGGAAAAGATACTAATAGAACTATAACTTGAGAGTTGGAATGAGAATTCTTTGAATGATGAATTGAGAATTGCTATTACAATAAGTGAAACCAAAGCAACTGCTCCACCAAGAGAAACTATTTCTTGAAGGTGCTTAAAAACACAAGAAATTGGAGTTTGAATTGTGTTTGTCGTTTCTGAAAGCTACTTCGATTTCTTTATAGAAATTGTTCTTTACCAAAATATTCAACTTACTTTTAAAAAGAGGTTTAGAAAGAGTAAGGTTGAATCATAAAGAATAACTAAATAGAAGAGGTAAATAAGACACAAATATTTTTACTAGTTCACAACAAACTGTTGCTACATCTAGTCATCCACTTACAAATAGATTTTACCTCAGTACAGTCGAGGACTTAATCTACTATTTCCATAAATAGGATACAAGTAATCTTTACTGTGTCTCTTCATGCTATGAGTATTTTTCTCTATCCTCTTCAGGATGTCGTTCTCAGAACATTCTTCAACTTTTTGGCATCCTATCGTTGAGGTTCATGAAAGTCATTGTACTATTTTAGGTACCACTTAGGGCTGATAGGGTTGTTGTCACTATGGGACTGATTAACATCACTTCTAGTTTGTGTATGATTTGACAAAGTTTATTTCTATTATTCTAACTTTCATTTAGAGGGTGTTACATTTCAAGTTTAATATCAATACAAGTGTGTGAAAACACTTTTACTTATTTGCATCAATTCTAATAACTCTATATTGAGAGGATATTTCGCTCATTTTTTCTTTTGATGTGTTCTTGGGTTTTACATATTTTATTTTTAACACATAGTCTTTTTCATTTTCTCTCTCTTGCTTTTTCAAGGACTGATTGAGTTCTTCATAAATATAGAAATGAAGTTTCCGTTGAGAATATTATCATTAGATGACGCGCAACATAAAGGCACTGCAAGCTCAGATCAGCAATAAGTCCAATCAAGATGGAGTAAAAAAACAAGAAGTGGATGGGCAAGTCAAGATGGCACCAGAAACAGGATCAAGATGAGGAGGCTAGAGGTTCAAGAAGTCAACAAAACAGTGATAATAAAAGCAAGAAACCATCTGGCAAGAAGTTTGACAAAAGGAGGGCCTAATGTTATAATTGTCAAAAATATGGGCATTTTGCAGAGGAGTGCAGATCCAAGAAACTACAAAGAGATGATAGTGAAGCTCAATTAGCCTAGACAGACAGTTCAGACTTAAATGAAGTGTCATTGATGGCTTCTACAAGCATGGAGGATGACTGTCCAAGATTGTGGTACCTTGACACAGGGTGCTCGAATCACATGACTGGCCATAAAGATTGGTTTGTAAGTATTGATGAGAAGGTGAAAAAGGAAATCAAATTTGCAGATAACAGCACAATAACAGCTGGAGGAGTTGGCAAGATCTTGATTCAAAGAAGGGATGGCAAACAATCTTTCATATGTGATGTGTTGTATGTGCCAAATATGAAGAACAATATGTTAAGCCTTGGACAATTACTAGAGAAGGGATACTCTATGAGTATGGAGAATGGACAAATGAAGATGTTTGATAGTGCGAAGAGGCTTATCTTGAAGGCACCATTGTCCAAGAACAGAACCTTCAAGATTGAAATCTAGATCAATGCAAATCAGTATCTTGCTGCAGAAGTCAGGAGGGAACACTAGCTATGGCACCAGAGGTTTGGACATCTGAATTTTAGAAGTCTTCAAATGTTGCAGAGTAGTGATATGGTGATAGGAATTGCAGAAATTTAAGTGCCAAAGGAGATACCTGAAGAATGTTGTCAAGCCAAGCAGCCTAGGAAATCATTCAAATCAAAATTACCAATTAGATCCTCAAGAACGATGAAGGTAATTTTTTATGATGTTTGTGGTACATTTGAAGAAATTTCAGTAGGAGCTAAGTGCTACTTTGTATCATTCATTGATGATTTTACAAAGAAAACATGGATACATCTAATCAAAAGAAAGAATGGAGGAGGAGAATATAATTCTCATGAATTTTATGATTTTTGTGAAAAAGAAGGGATATTGCATGAAATGTCTACACCATACACTCCCCAACATAATGGAACTGTTGATAGGAGAAATAGAACTATAGTGAACATGGCTAGGAGCATGTTAAAGGGGAAGAACATGCCTCGTAGATTCTGGGGGGAAAGAGATTGGGCACAAGGTCATCTGAAGAAGCTTGGACTGGAAGAAAGCTAGTTGTGAATCACTTGAGAGTGTTTGGCTCATTGTGCTTCAGGCATGTACCAGCTCAAAACGAGAGGAAGCTTAATGACAAGGCTGAACAAATGGTGTTGTTGGGTTATGATGCCACTGGGGCTTACAAGCTATATGATCCAAACAAGAACAAGGTGGTGATAAGAAGGGATGTACTAGTGGATGAATCAAGAGGTTGGGACTGGACAATGAATGCAGCCAACCCATGCATACCAACCAGACCAACTAGTAGTGCAGTAGCAATTGAACTGGTTGAGGACCAGCCTGCAGAGGTAGCAAATCAGCCAGCTTTTGAACCTGTGAGGAGATCTACAAGAGCTAGGCAGCCTTCAATCATATTGCAGCCATATGACATAACATCTGACTCAGCCAACAATGCAGATGGAGAATTAATTCATTTTGCCTTGCTTGCTGAATCAGAACCAATAAGTGATGAAGAAGCATTGACTGATCCTAGATGGATAGCAGCAATGGATGAGGAGCTCAAAGCCATAGAAAAGAATAAGACATCAGAGCTGATGACCCTGCTAGTGAACAAGAGACCAATTGATGTGAAATGAGTCTATAAACTGAAATTGAAACCTGATGGACAGGTTGCCAGGTACAAGGCCAGACTTGTAGCAAAATGATTTTTGCAAAAACATGGGTTTGACTATGGTGAGGTATTTGCCCCAGTAGCTAGAATTGAAACAATAAGGATGGTAGTATCAATGGCTAGCTACAAAGGTTGGTCTATGCGTCAGCTGGATGTTAAATAAGCCTTCCTCAATGGAACATTAGATGAAGAGGTGTCATATTTCCTTGGTATTGAATTTGAAACCAGGAAAAATTGAATTTTTATGCATCAAAGAAATTATGCAAGTGATGTATTAAAAATGTTTAAAATGCAAGATTGCAATGGAAGCAGCACCTCATCAGAATTAGGGCTGGTGTTGTCCAAAGAGGGCAATGATGAGTTGATTGATCATAGAACCTTCAAGCAAATTGTAGGATCCTTGAGTAATTGTGCAACACAAGGCCAAATATCTCATATAGTGTTGGGTTGATTAGTAGGTACATGGAGAAGCCTATGACATCACACTACATGGCAGCAAAAAGGATCTTGAGATACATAAAGGAGACCATTGAGCTTGGTCTGTTGTATTCCACAAAACTGAATGAAGAGGAAGTTGAACTTATTGGATTCATTGATGTTGATTGGTGTGGAGATATGGATGATAGAAAGAGTACCACGAGCTATGTATTTACCACCAATAACTCACAAATCTCATGGTGTTCAAAGAAGCAAAGCATAGTAGCATTGTCCACATGTGAAACTGAATATGTGGTGGCATCTATGGGAGCATGTCAAGTTATGTGGCTAGCAAAGTTAATGGTAGAACTGGGACTGAGAAGCAATGATGCAGTGAAGATGAAGATAGATAATAAATCAGCTATAGACCTAGCAAGACATCCAAGTGTTCATGGAAGAAGCAACCACATAGAAACGAGATTCCATTTCTTAAGGGATCAAGTAATGAAGGGCAAGATAAAGTTGGAACACTGCAATACAAATGATCAAAAGGCTGACATCTTAACCAAAGGCTTGAAGAGAGTGAAGTTCCAAGAGATGAGGATCAAACTTGGATTAACATCAAATTGAATCACTTTGAATTAGGGAGCATGTTAAATGTAATTCAAATTGATTTGTAATTAGTTAAGTAGAATATAGTTAGAATATAGTTAGAATATGGTTAGAAGTTGGTTAAGTTTGTTGAAACTAAATCAACTAAAAACAGTTTCTATAAAAGCCTTCAAAACATAGAACAATCTGGTAATGCTTGACCAGAACATTCTCCAAACTGTCCAAATTGATAATCAATCTCCGTTTTCTGACTTTCTGTTTTTCTTCTCTGTTCTTCTCAATTTCAATTCCTCTAAAATATACAACTTGTTCAACACTATTGAGTGTGATTAACTTACTTTTTGCTACTCATTTATTATTAGATGATGAGTCATTACAACAATAGTGTGTTTTAGCTTCAGCTTTTTAGTGTCAGCCACAACACATATGCTACTAGTATCCTCTTAGCATCCAACAAATGGAGACGTTACGCACATTTTCCAATAAATTTTCTTTACAAATAAATGTTCCCAATAAATTTTCTTTACAAATAAATGTAAAAAAATTAGTGGCGGCTTTAGTATGAGCTAAGAAGACACTAAATAATAAAAAAAAACAAATTAATTATATGTAGCGTTAGTTTTGTTGGACGTTGAACATTTTTTACTATTTTTATAGTAGTTAGATAGCGTATGTCTGGCGGATGCTAAATTTATGTATAAATTCAAGAGTAAGCATCTTTCAATATCCTAGTGCAACCCTAATCCTATCATCATTTCCCCCTTCCCTTTTTAGTAGTTTTCCCTCCCTCTCTCTCAACGACTCTTTGACGCTCTTACATCCTCTCAACTCTGGCGCTCTCACCATTCATTCACTATTCCAACATTCTCATCTCCACCCTTGGCAACTCTGTAGTTCTCACCTCTACCATTCACAACGCCACAGCTTACAGACTATGTCGTTAGATTACCACATATTGTAGAAAACAAGATGATTGAGCCACTTCTTCGTGAAGTTGTTGCAACGAATGAGAGAGCTACTAGAGCAGAGGAGTGTGCTCAACATGTCGAGACTAGTATGAAAGAAACGCATGACAACTTTGGAGTCAGGTGGTACTTCTTATAATGTATGGAAATCTCGACAAAGTTCTCATCATAATTACGATGACGACCTTGATGATTTATCGATGAATGATGCATCACCTCATTAAGGCTTTGATCGATCTTATGGTTGTAGACATTATGTTTTTGTGAAATTTTTTGGAGTAGACTCACACTTTAGAGTTTTGAAACATTAAACACTTGGATTTTAGTTGTGCATATTTGTGACTAATGATATAATTTCGTCTTTCTTTTTATCTTAACAACAAATATCTTTCATCTTGTTTTGATGAAATTTTTGGTTTAAATTTTTTAGTAAAAATATTATATATTTTGATCTCAGCATTTTATGGTCGAAAATATAATGGTGGAATATAGAAGCAGGTAACATGTTGTAATGTAACTTTTATTTTAAAAAAGAAAGAAAGAATAGAATCGGTCTTGCTAACTGTAACGCTCCGGAATTTTTGAATCCAAAGCATTAATAATTAGTAACAGATAATATTAATAATTAGAAGTAGGTAATATTAATGAAAAATTATTTATTATTTATAAAAATTTACGAATTTTTTTTTAAGTAAGAATACCTAACATTTATTCATTTAAGTAATTAGTAATAATCACGTTTATTTAATATTATTAAGAAAATACTTATTCAAAGCTAAACCACTAAGACAACTCCCACGAAAATGCATATGTCAAAGGAAATGCCCACACTTTTCTAGAGTGGTCGTCAATAAAAGTAACAAAATATGATGTACCACTAAGAGATTTACTATCCATCATACAAACATCAGTATGAACTAAATCAAGAATATTTTGCCTCCTATGAGGACCAGTATTATGAAAAGAAACTATATGTTGTTTTCCAGCAAAACAATGAGTGCAAGTTTTTAGAGACGTACCTTTCACAAGAAGAAATTTTTTCTTCGCAAGTATGTTGAGTCCTTTCTCACTCAAGTGACTGAGGTGCATATGCCATAAATCAGAAGATGCATCTTCAATTGCATTCACTTCTTCCTTGCATAACTTCGTAGGCATCCTATAGAGAGAAGTGGAACTTTGTTCCTTTGCAACCACTAGGGACCCTTTGGTGATTTTACATATACCGCCACCACCAAAGTAAATATGATAACCATCAATATCCAAGGCTTTCACCTAAATCAAATTAACATGAATATCAAGAACATGTCTAACATTCTTCAATTGAAGCTTGCAGTTAATCTCAGTTTCAATCCAAACATCTCCCATACCGATAATTTTACATACTCCATCATCTCCCATTTTTACCATGCCAAAATCACCAGCATTGTAACATGAGAAGAAATCACGCCTAGGAGTAATATGATATGAAGTTTATGGAATTATCACCACAAATAATGTAGATATTATTAACATATGCAACTGTTGTCGTATCTTTATCATTTTTTTTTTCTGTTTGTCTTCATCTCTTTTCCTTGATTGGTCTCTCTTAAGGAACTTGCAAATTCTATTTATGTGACCCATTTTGCCACAATGATAGCATATCACTTATTTTCTAGTCTTCGACTTGCTTCTTAACTTGCTACGACTTTTAGAGTTGTCGCGTATGTGGAAGTTTTTAGATTGACTTCTCTCCCGTGACTCTGTAACTAGTACTTCTGACTTTGAGGAAGAACCAATCAAATCACGTTCCTTTCTTCGAGCTTCTTCATTCAACATGCTCTCTTTAACCGTTGACATTTTCAACTTTTTCACTTGGAGTTGAATTGGTCAACGACAAGGACTTCCCAATTATCAGGCAAAGAACTCAATTAACAACGCTTGCAACTCATCATCTAATTTAATTTTTGTGGTTGTCAACTGATTCATTGTATTCTGAAAATTACTCATATGCTCTGTCATTGAATCCTCATCTTTGTATTTCATATTCACAAGCTTCTGAATCAAGAATGTTTTATTTTTCACATTCTTTCGTTCTGAATCAATTTCAATTTCAACATGTGGATATACACTCAGATCCAACCACTGTCTGATCAATGTCATTGTCTTTCTATTCATCTTCTTCTAGTCAGCATTAGATTTATCTGCGGGTTTAGAAGTGTTACCCTCAATAGGGTCATACAAATCTTTACTGTATAACATGTCTTCCATGAGAGTCTTCTAAAGTGTGTAATTAGAAGAGTTGAGTTTAATCATATTCGGACCTTTATTTTCCTCCTCCATTTAATTGCACAAATCAAATTAATCGAGCTCTAGATACCACTTTGTTGGGAAAAACTAGAGATAACTATCTCAATAATGCGAAATATGTTTTCCTCACCTGTGCATATAAATAAAATACATTTTCAAGAGCAATAACAATTGGCAGAAAATTAAATATGAGACAAACACAATTTTTAACGTGGAAAACTTCCCTCAAATTGAGAGAATAAAAACCACGGGACCTAGACCAGTAAAACTTCCGCTATAATAATTAATGGGTACACCAGAGTCTTCCTAATAACAATTAGGGAACATCAATCAACAATAACTTATAACAACCTTCAACTAAAGTGGTCTACCAAAGTAACTCTCAGATAAGGTAAAACTACTCAAACTGTATATTAAAATAACAAACTCAGTGGTAGAAATAACATACTAAATTTGTAGATCAAACAGAACAAGTTTTCTACACACTTGTTACCACCATTGGAACCAAACTATTTTCTCTTCTATGTTTTGTCGTGCTTGCTTTTCCTTTGCTTTTTCGGCACTGTTCTCATTCATCATTCTTAGAGATTTTTAAATTCCTTTTATTTCTTTCACATGGGCCTAGCCCAATAATACCATATATTCTCCTTTTTTCTTTTCTTTTTATTTCAATAATAACAATATTAATACTAATAATAATTATAATAATATTAATAAAATTAATGAGTCCACCCAACAAATCTTGTATTTATTTTTCCCTCAAAATTCTTGAACCAATTTTCAGTACATAATAAAATATAACACATGTATTGATTATTGAGCTGAAAATAAAGCATTTTGGAGTTCATCAAGAAAAATGAAGTTGTATATATCATATTGACTTCCTATACAAATGTTGTTGTTGGAGTATGCTTTTTAGATCAAGACATCACATTTGAGAAAGTTTATGATTGTAACATTGAATTCCAATGAAAACTCTCAAGGACATGAGTCTAAAGATTTAGGAAGTATTAATGAATGGTAAATGCTCTTGTTTCATTTTAACTAACATCAATTATGTGATTGAGTTGTATCTTCTATTTTATGTTTTTAGCGTAAAAAGTTTTATATTATCGACAAATCACAATCAATTATATTTATAACTTTAGAAGTAATTACGATTAATGCAAAACATTTTTAATGATTTAACAAGAGAACAAAATAAGTGTTATTTTTCATTGATCTCTATTTTATTACCTATCTCGCTATATATAAGATAAGATCTTCTTGAAATTTATCTTTGTCTCTTATTATAAAATTCATTTTAATTTCTCAACTGCATTAATTGTTTCTTTATTAATATGTAATTCTTTTTTTTACAATCTATAATAAATACTACAGTAAAATCATAAATAAATTATATCTTCATGAGTAAACAAGTAAAATCATTCAAATTATCAATAAATTTAATATTACAATCAACTATTTTAATTCTTGTAATTTAGTTAAATTTAGTCAACAAATCTTATATATATATATATGAGACAAAAGTATTATATTTTAGATTTGATATAGTTTTCTTTTAATAAGCAAAATATAGATTTGACATAACTAAGTTTAGTTTACTTTGTGAAAATATTTTCTGTTTTCATTTTTTTTTAAATGTATGTATTCCTTTTATCTTAATAAGAGATTGTTTAAGTGAAATATTGTCATAAAAAGAAGATGAAATTCTAACTAATGAAGATATATTTTAAAAAAAATGACATTTTTATTATTTCTAGAAATATATATAATTATCCATTTTACAAAATTGTTTTTTCTTTTATTATTAACTAGTATAATTAATACAAGATTTAACAAATTAAACTGACCATTATTTATTTTATTTTATAAACTAAGATATACTAAAATTATAAATTGGGCAGACATAATTAGTGAAATGGACGTAACTATTATTTATTTTTTACAACGCACGTAACAAATTTTAATTGGTTCATAAGTATCTATCAAAAGACGACTATACCACACTTATTCAACAATTATTGAAGCCACCAATCTTATGGCATAGCTTCTAGAACGAAAGAAACAGACATGATGCAAATGTTGGCCTAACCACTACAATTAATACCAATAATTTTTGTCACTGCTTTTGGTCTAGTGAAATGGAGCCACCAAAAATACATAAAAAGTCTTGTATGAAAAAATACTTCAAAAACTTTCTTACATTTATGTATCATAAAATAGTGGTAAGATCTGATAAATTTATTAAGCGGTGGAGTTTGATCAAAAAATTTAAGAATAATATTAAATTTTTAAAACTTTTTTTTACATATTAATTAAAATATTTTTTAAATATTTAAATTTTAAATTGTAAATTTTAATATAAGCACACAAATACAATTTCAAACGCAACGACAGAGGGAACAGTATCATAGAGAAGCTATACAAAAAAAATTTATGAGAGTTGAAACTACGTATACATCAGTTTCGTTGGTTTTTGTTTTGGAGAGGAAACATTTTGAACAAAAAAGATAAACGTTGAACTTTACGATTTTTCTCATACTATTGGAAATAAATTAATATAAAAAATAATTCATTATATAAATGATTAAAAAATACTAAAATAAAACATATTTTTTAAGATTATTACATATATATATTGTAAAATAATATATAATAATTTTGTTCTCATATGAGTCAATTTTAAATGACTTGAAAATATACTCAAATAAATACAAGACAATTTTATTTGATTTAGTTTAGTTTGAACGTGGACACAAAAGAAAAAATATCAAACCAACATAATTGATTATGATAAAATATTTGAAATTCTAATTAATTTAATTTTTATATTTCAAATGAAATTTATAACACAATTAAAATTTAAATTAAAAAATTTTATGTGTTTCAGAATTACCATAAATTTAATTTTAGTTTCCACATAAGATATATTTAAAAATTAATTTTATTAAAGACTTTTGATTGGCAAATTAGCAATGACTATACTTTGGCTCTACAAACTCTGCCATTGAAATTAACTAAATTGGTAACACAATCTTTAAAATTTGGACTAGAGAGCAAATCAGTATATAAGAAAATGTGTGTAACTTTTTTCTATCGGGTTGATAAAAAATAACTTACCTGCCTAAACCAGTCAACTCAATTTAGTTTAATTGTAGTTTTGATTTCTCTATTTTAGTTGAATCACGAAAATAGCTCTCTCATTTTATTTATCTCCAATTTTGGTCCTCTATACAAAATTTTGGTCCAAAACTTGATAAAATATCATTTTTTTTAAGGCACACCTTATTATTTATGATCATAGATTTTAGATACAATTGTTGTACCACAGAACGTTGATACATGGTGTGGTTCAAATAAGCGCACAAAAAAATGACATTTCATTACGTTTTTTATGAAAATTATATTTAGAGGACCAAAACTGAGGAGAAATAAAATGGAAGACTACTTTCGTGATCCAAGTAAAATAAGGAGACCAAAACTGCAGTTAAACCAAAATAAAATAAAACAAGAGAACGGTTTGAAACAATTTACATATTAATTTTCTCAATCTTACATGATCAAATTTAATGTTCAACCAATCAAATGACATATTTCATGCTATATCTATTACTCTGTTTTAAAATATAAATAAAAATGGTTCAAAAAATAAATATATTTTGTCTAAATTTTAAAGCATAACTTTGATAGCCATAAAAGTACACTGCCTAGAAAGTATCTAGTGAATGTGAGGTATGCTCCAACTCTCCAAAACTTTTTATTTTTATATTTTAAATATAAATCTTTACCGTATATTTTATTTTTTTTAAGAAAAATTAGTAGTGTCTAGTTTATGTAAAAATAGACTTCAAATATGTTTTGTATTAATATAATTAATTTTGATTTTTCATATTCTAAAATATATAGTAATATTAATTAAGGATTAATTTGGAAAATAAACAATAAATATATTTAATAATTTGAAAAGAGACTTATATTTAAGGGGAAAAAAATTGTCAAATAAATACTTATATTTAAAGAAATAAGGAGTATATCATATTATGGTAATATTTAAAAATTAATAACTATTTTCAATTGCCAAGTACTCCTTACTTTTTAATATAGTTTTAGTATATAACAGAAAAAGTCATTAACCTTCTTCAAGAATCATGCAGAGACTTTAGAGTCTTTTCTCTACTTAATGTTCCTTCGTCTTAAATTGCATGTCACTTTGGCAATTTTACACAAATTAAAAAAATTAATTAATGTTGTGTGGAAAAGAAAAATTACAAATTACTTTATATAAGTACTCTCCTTTAAAAGTATGAGAAACACAGAATTTAAGAGTAGTTTAACAGTAGTTTAAACTCTTTCTTAAAAAGACCATTTTGCCAAAGAATTTAAGAGAAGTATAAAACAATATAAATCAAACACAGCTTATAACTTAATTAACCAATTATTAATAGTATGATTTAATTAAAAAGCTCTTATATTTTAGTAGACATGAAATAATAAATAATCTACAAATTCTACAGAGATTTGAATCATAACTTCTACTCTATTTTATTATTGTTAAATTCTCTCTGTGAGACGAAAAATAACTTCTAACTAGTATACTAAAATGGACGTGACAGGGGCTAACAATACCCATATCGCATATTAAATTTGGATTCTTCAATCATACATCATAAATTTGTATTCTTCAATCATATATCATACTGCTTATTCTCATTCCACAGTTGAGCTAATTTATTCAAAGCAACTAGTGAACTTCCATTTTCTTCTTTTGCCTTCTTAGCACTAATTTTCATCTTGAAAATCTTTTGCCTAATCTCTTTAATACCCATATCACATTACAAACTTGGACTACTCAATCACACTACTTCTTCTTGTTCCACAATTGAACCAACTTATTTAGATCAACGAGTGAACTTCCACCTTCTTCTTTTGCCTTCTTAGCACTTATCTTCATCACCGAAATCTTTTGCCTAATCTCTTCACCTTTATTTGAGTTCATCAATTCCTTAACTCGCACCCCCAACTCATTTTCACTAACAAACCCATCTTTCGACCCGTTAAGCTTCAAAGCCACCTTCATTTCCTCAACTAAAATAACTTTGTTCAGATTTTGTTCAGCATACAAAGGCCACGTCACCATAGGCACTCCTTCACAAACAGCCTCCAAAATAGAGTTCCACCCGCAATGTGTAACAAACCCACCAACTGAATCGTGACTCAATATTTCACGTTGTGGGGCCCAATTTTTCACAACCATTCCCTTTTCATTCGTCCTTTCTAAAAACCCTTTTGGCAACAATTCATCTAAACTCAACTCATCTAACTCCAACTCGCTTCTAACAACCCACAAGAATCGTTGCTCACTTTTCTCCAATCCAAAAGCTATTGCATTCAACTGAGCCTTGGAAAATCTCCCCATACTTCCAAAACTTAGAAACACGACACTTTGACTCGGTTGCGAGTCCAGCCAACTCAAACACCCATTTTCGTCTTCACCATATGACGCTGTAATCAAAGGTCCAATACAAAAAATTGGTGGAGTAATTCCATCTGGAACAAATAACCCTTCATTCAAAGATTTAATAGATTTTTCTTCAATAGCATCAAAAGTGTTCACAATAATCCCATCACATTCTCTCATAGTTTTCGCCGAATCAAGTAAAACCTTGTAAGCTTTAGTCTCGGGATCCTTAGCTTCATCAGGGTAATCATCTGTTGAAATATTCTTTGGTAATCCAGGAATTTGAAGAGGCATATGAAGATCCTTAATTGGTTTTGTAGCGTTCTGATGAATCGTTGGAAAATAAATGAACATGGATAGAACAGTAGCACCTGAAGTGTAGTAAAAATAAGTGGGGATTTCAAGTGTGGTTGTTACTTGTGAGGCACTATAGGTGAGGAAATCCAAGATAACAGCTTTGATGTTTGTGGTTTTGGAAATTGATTGTAGAATATTTTGAACATGGTGGTTGCTTTGGTGAGAGAGTTCAAGGGTGAGAGATTGTGGTGGAAGGGTTGTTGGAAATGAAATTGTAGGAATGTAGTGAAAATTAATTGAAGGGAATGTGGTTGTAACTGAAGCAATGTATTGTTTTGTATGAGAAAGTAAGTGTTGGTTATTGTTGTTATTGGTGGGTGGTGTGAGGATGAGAATTGTGATGGAAAATGAAGTGTGATGGGTTAATATGAGTTTGCCTAATTCAATCATGGACATTAAGTGTCCACTACCAAGAGCAGGGTATAGAACTATAGTATCCTTCATTATTTGAGAAGAAATTAGGAGAATGTATGTATTTTTGTTGTTGTGAATTCAAATGAAATTAGAAGAAATAAATTAGGTGTATTTAAGGACAATGGGGATAGGCTATATTGTGAAAACTCAAAGTGTGGGGGTTGGGCTATATATGCTGTGAAATTTCTGAATGTTTGGTTGGGAGGGAATAGATGTGTTAATAATACCTAGAAAGTTCCCTTTGATATGGTTTTTTAATTCATTTATATCAACGAATATATTAAAATAATATTATATACACAAGAGTTAAACATATTATTTTAATATATGTGGCAATAAATAGAAAGTTCCCGATTTTACTTTTTATTTATGTTAAAATATATCAAAATAATATATTTAATAACTTCGGTGTATTTTTTCAAGAAAATGTAGAAATACATATTTGTTTTAAGGGTTTAATGGTATGTATTATTAGTATCAAATAATTTTATATCAATATTTAATAAAAGTTATTCATTTTGTCATGTTTTATTATAAAATTGAGATGGAGTGGTATATTTTTATAGTGACAATGTTTATTCTCTTTTCTCTTATTTTAATGCTTTTAATGACATTAATAGTAAGATTAAATAAAGTTTTAATCTTTATAAAATTTTGAAATTTTATGTTTAGTCTTTAACATCAATATATATTTTTGAATAATTTTTTTATATATATTTATAATATTAAAAAAGTTTTTTTTATCAAAAATAAATTAAAATTTTAATTTTTAAATTTATATTTTTGTTACTTTTATCTTCGATTTATGATAATTAAAAATTTTAAATTTAATTTATCTTAAATTAATTTTTTTTTAAATTTTATCAGATAATATCTAATGTCGTGTATCATATGTTTAATGACTCTATGTACCAAACTGTCTTATGTGCTTCATTGTGTTAGCAGACCGTGAATCATTATTAATTTACTAACAAGTATGAATATCTCCAGATATAGATATCTATTAGCAAACACATAATCAAAATAGATATTGAGAGTGTTTTGTTGATATCTATGTTTGTATTTTTTTTTTTTTGAATATGTGATAAATAGTCGACTGCAATGATTATTTTAGTACGGATGGAGTGTTTTAAAATTATCTATACTTATAATTAATACATTAAATCTAGAGAAAAAAAAAGACGATGCATCGCAATGTAAACCAATTTTACGTTGTGGGCTAACCTGAATCGTTGATTGTATAATTATACAATATGATTATAATTTCTATCGATCAATAATCATACAATCAATGACTCATATTAAGTGTCACAGTATAACTATTTACATTTAACCATGCATCCCATTAAATCCTTAATTTATTAATTTTTTGTATACATGCAAAAAAGATAGTGAATATTTATATTACTCCCTCCATCCTAAAATATTGAGTTATTTTATCATTGAACCCATATTAAAAAAAATATATAAATATAAGAGATAATACAATTTTTATCAAATTATTCTTATTAATTATTGGTATATTATCAATATCATAAATACATAATAAAAATTATAATATTATAATTAAATAATACAGTTAAAAAATTATATATTGAATAAAAGACCGAGGTAGCAAAAACGTAAAAGTTTTACGCAAACCGGATTGGTAAGAATTTCTTTCTTTTTTGGCTTTATCATTTTGTCACGAATCAAACAAACGCATATCTGGAACGTCCTTTCCCATACACAAATGTTTAGTGACGATTTGCAAATCATGCATTGACTCAATCCTTTTTTGCTGAATCATTTTGTCACGAATCAAAGGAACACATATATAAATAACAAAATGAAAATTATAATAACATTATTTTTACCAATATAAATAATGCATTTGATAATTTGTCATATGTCTAACAAATGTAATGAACGTGATTGGTGGATCAGCATTTTATGAAGAAAAACTAAATGAAAAAGAGATAATAATATCTTTAAATAAATAAATATTTTTTAAAATTAATTATTAATTTAGTAGTGGAAAAAATAATGACTTTGTTGTCATTTTAATTCTTACGATCAAATTATTTTATAAATATATTCTCCGTTATTATTAATACAAATATGAGATTGTATATAAAATTTATTAGATGATACAATTGAAAAAATAATAATATCGCATTTAAATGAAACAAATTATCATTTTAGCACATTTTTTATGAAGGAATTGAAATTTCTAATAAAGTAGTGCAAGGATTTGATTAGTTTCAATTAAATTCTAGTTTTTCCATAGAAAATATTGAATAACTTATGTAATTAATTAATAATAGGTGTTTCACGAGTTGAGATTCATCTTATTTTTCAAAATAAATGAAGAACATATTACTGTAATTTTTTGTATATAAAATTTATAAATATTTAATTTATGTTATATATTTTAAAAATATATATAAATATATATATATAAAATAATAATATTAAAAAAATAGAAAAATAAAAAATGAAGAAGATCTAAATTTATCCATCACTACCTCTTTTTTTACCTTTTAGATTTAATATAGTTTTTTTTCTTCAATAAACAAATTATGGATTTGACATAATTAGTTTTTTTGACGAACTAAAATATAGTACATACTAAAAAAAATTGGGAGACATAATTAGTAAAATAGACTAACTAAATTTAATTGGTTGTATATTAGTTTATTCATAATTTTCTAAATATTACCTATACCGCACTTATTAATTATTGAAGCCACCAATCTTATGGCGTAGCTTCTGCCTTCTAGAACGAAATAAACAGACACGATGCACATGTTGGCCAACCACTACACTACTAATAATTTTTGTCACTAATTTTGGTCTAGTGAAATAGAGCCACTAAAAGTACATCAAAAGTCTCGTATAGAAAATCTTCAAAAGTTTTCTTATATTTATGTATCATAAAATTGTGGTAAAATATAATGAATTTATTAAGGAGTGGAGTTTAAATAAAATATTTAAAAATATTAAATTTTTAAAATTTTATTTTTTTAAATTAATTATAATAAATTAATAAATATTTGAATTTTACGTTTTAAATTCTAATGTAAGCATATAAATACTATTACAAACTTAATGGTGGAGGGAGCGAGTGATATCTTAAACCTCAAAATAATATTTTTGAATTTTATCATTCAATAGTCAAATTCCTCATAAAAATGTGAACTTTTAAAAATATTTACAAGATAAAGAGCATCACTTAATCACTTAATCACTTAATCACTTAATACATTATCTTAATCCTTAAAAAAATCAATCAAATTTAACAATTTGAAAGTTATAATATTAACAAAATTCTTTCAAAATAAACATAAATAAGTTTAGTAGAATAAAGTAGAAATAATCCCAACATAAACTCACTGTCAAAGCTGAAATTTCTAATATAAAAAGATGTTCGGCAACGGCATCGATATAAAATATATAATAAAAATCTTTAAAATGAATCGACGCCTGACACTCTGAGAGTACTAATCAACATTTACAACTTGCAGTTTGTATGCGTTCATCGCAAACACCAAACACAAATAATGAGGAAAGTCATGTAACAGTATAAGATAAATGAGAAGAACACACAAGTACGAATTGACATATAGTATCACATCGTAACATCAAAATCTTTAAAAATATAATATCAGAGGTTAATCCAAATCGATCACAATACAATAGTCACAAAGATGCAATTATATTGTCATATACTCCATACTTCTTAATCATTTGGTATCATTCTACTCTGAAATACTTGGTTAGAAAGTTTGATACTATGTTACTACATGAGTGGACAAAAAATTCATGAATGGTCATGTTCTCATAGTTCCCTTCAAATCAATCTGAGACACATATATATACGCGACGATCGATGTACTCTTGTGTTGCACGGTTGCTCTCGACCTTAGGGAATAATCTATTAATCCACTTAGGAATTCCCCACTAGAGATACCCCAAAAGTCTATCAATCTTATTTAACAATTCGACTTTCATTCTCCACGATCAGACTTATTCAGTTGTATTTCTCCGAATTCACTTAACTTATCAGATCCTTTATATGTTATGAAAAAAAATTTAAATGAATATGTGCAGGTGTTTTAAATTTTAAACAAATTTAAACTTTTTTACGTAAAACATAAAATACAA
This sequence comes from Cicer arietinum, assembly GCF_000331145.2. Lineage (NCBI taxonomy): Eukaryota > Viridiplantae > Streptophyta > Magnoliopsida > Fabales > Fabaceae > Cicer > Cicer arietinum. The sequence continues at coordinate 13,234,292 of NC_021167.2, read as the reverse complement.
TAACACATTCATATAAATCACAATATGAAAGCAAACCAATAAAAAAAATGCCTAGAAAAGTTGTATTCTACAAAAATTTGATATCCTTTGGTTTAAACACTAATTTAATTTAATGAAAGACAATATAATTTATGAAATAACACTTTTTTAATATTAACTTGTACTATTAGAGCATAGAGTGAATTAAATATGAGTGTCACGTCTTGCTACGGATGCTCCACAATTTCTAGATGGTACATAGGTACCTAGTTCACAACAAATTAATTAATTCTCTATTGATTCCATACTCCATACCAAGATCTGCCATTGAATTTATCTAAATTGATAACACACAATCTTTGAAAATTAGATTAGAGATCAAATAGGTGAGACTTTTAAATTATAGTCTTATTGAATCGATGGATTCCAACATATAAATAAATAAAATAATGAATGTAGTGGTTTTAAGAATAAATTTAATATTTTATTGTTTGATTAAATAAACTACACTTTATAGTTCAGTATGTAAGAAAATATTTGTAACTTTTTTTGTCGGTTGAGCAAAAAGAACTTCCCCGCCAAAAAAAATAAAATAAAGCTAAGGTTTGAAACGATTTACAGATTTCCATGCCCAACCAATCCGATAACATATTTTATATATGTCTTTATTTATTTTCAAAATATAAAAAAAGTAAGTTAAAAAATAAATAAATATATTTTCAATTTTAAACATGCATTAATTTTTTGGCTGGTATATTTGTAGTAAATAAATAAAAAAGTTATTGGCTGTCTTCTTCTAGAGTCATGAAGAGACTTTAGAGTCTCCTATCTATTTATTGGCTGATATATATAGGGACAGTAATTTAACTATTGAAGAATTGAAGGAGTTAAAGGATCAAAATTTAAACTATCAAAGAAATTTAAATTATCAAAAAAATATAAATGATTTTCTTTAGAGTGTTTAACATTTAAATTATTTGTACATAATTATGTATTAAACTATTATAATTTCACTCCATACTTTTTTTTATATTATCTACTTTCTCAATTTTTCTTTCTTTAGTAGTGCTAGTTCATACAAAGGTTTTTTTCGCCTAAATAAATAACACATTCTCTGGATATTAGAATCATAATTCCTACACTATTTTATTATATTAATTTTATTTTTTTTAGATAATAAACAACTTATTACTATTATTCTAATTAGATGGACCTGATAAAGGCCAACAATACTCATATCAAGTGACAAATTTGGATTATTCTCATTCTACAATTAGTCAAGTTAATTCAAAGCAACAAATGAATTTCCATCTCAAAATCATTTTCTTAAACATGCAACCTTTCGTTCAATATTATTTTCGACATAATTTCCTTTTACTTTATATAAAAATAATAAATAATATCATAAAACTCACACAAAGTTGTGAGTATATCTTAAATTCAAATTCAAAATATTAATTAAATTAAAATTTAAGTATTTTATTTAATTTTTATAAATGAATTTAAATGATTAGTTTATTTTTTAAGCGATCTTATGACATAGCTTCTAGAACGAAGGAAACAGACACGATGCAATTAATGATGATTACACACGTAATGATCTTTTTGGCCTAATTTCGCGTCGTCCAGTGAAATGGTGCCACTAAAAATACATGAAAACTTTTCTTTGACTTCATTCATGTCTCCAAGATATTTTTTGTGTTTTAAACAAAGTGATAGTCGTAATAAATTTATTTAAAAATATATTAATTTTATATATTTATTATTATTATTATTATTATAACATAAAAAGAATAAAATTATGTTTTTTATAAGAAAATAAATTAGAATATTATTTAATAAAATCGTTCATATATATTAAATTTATGAAAAAAATTATATTAAAGATTAAAGGAAGAATGAAAAACAGTCTTATAATACAAAATAAATGAAATATTCTATAATAAAATAGTAATAAGAAGGCTAATGAATTTAGGTTAAGTTGTTAACCAATAAATTCTTACAACCGCGTATTGGATGACGAGACTTCTAATAATAGTTTTATAGGTTTAACCAGTTTAATTATAATTGAATTTGGATATAAATAAATAATATAATATATAAAATGCTTTTAAAAATAAAATTTAATTTATACTTATTGTTAATATTAAAGAGTTTTTACATTATTAATCAATTACAAAAATTAAATTATTAATAATATTTGACTTTGATTATAGTTATTTATAAAATCATTTATATGAGTGATCATAATTTATCGATTGTATACAATATTTTACACTAATAGTTTATGAAAATTAAACTCTTACAAATAAATTTAAATAGGGATTATTTCCCATTGCTATCTAGCAACTATTGAAACAGGGATTTGTTCCACTTATCTAGCATAAACCCTAATTTTTTTTCTTTGCTATTGAAATAGGAATTATTTCACTAGGAAGGGAAAATAGCTCATAGTTTTATTCTAGTGAAGTGAATTGGTACTTCTTTCCTCTTGTTTTTAGTTTGTTCTATTTATAGCTCACATATATAAAGGATTCCTAAAACTATCAAAACACACTCACCTTAATGAATAAATTGTTAGTGCCCACGTCTTGTTATACTTTAATTTAGAAATCGAGACCTTATATTAACTCTATGAATGGCAAGGAAAAAGTTTCTACTGTGGATGAGTAAAATAAATTAGTTTACTAAGGACTTTTAGAAATACTAGAAAATTGATTTTGGATCACACAACTACACCGATTGGTCTTGCTGTGTTGGGCCTTATAGTATATTTTACTCCTGCACATGTATATCAGCTATCTGCACCTTTTCATCTGCACTTTAAAAAATAAAATAATAAAATGGTAAAGAATTTTTCCTTCCTAAATGAAATAAACGCGCAACTAACCCTCTTTCTCTCAAATTCATTCCACTAATTACTTGACATTTGAATCAATCTCAACCTCTATCCAACAAAAAATCGACCACTAAATCTATTTTTGACATCAATTTTATTGATCGTGACTCCATTTCATTAGAAACAATTGCATGTCTTTCCTTGGATGAGTTGTTTTTGACTGATTCTGATCACTACATTTGTCGTCTAAAAAAACTAGCATCGTTTCTGGATTTCTCTTGTCGAAACCTCAAACACTATTCATTTGCTTTTTTCGGTGAAGTTGACGTCAAACTATTTCGGCGCTCGACGAGTCGACTATTACGTTAGACTATTCCAGTGAAGTTGAAGTCGACTATTCCGGCATTTTTGGCACTATTCATTTGTTTTCTCATTGTTTTTACTCTATTTTTGCTCATAAAATTATTATTAATTATTTAACATTGATTTTTATACATTTCATAATTTATCAGTTGTGGCTCAACAAATTTGTGAACTCTCTGGTTAGTTTTGGATTGATTCATTATACGTAGTTCATCTACAGTTGCTGTTGAAAACTCACATTGATTATTGTGTTTGAAAAAACGTCGAAATAAGATAAGGGGTGATGGACCGTTTAAATTTATGAGTACAATATTGTGACTAGAATGGGAAAGCCGTATTTCCCAATAATTCATCCATGGCTCGCTACGTATGGTAATAATCCTTTGAGTGGTAAATTAATTAATGTGAAAATTGTGAAATGAAAATGTGGAATAGAAATATTTATAAGGTGTTGATTGATTTAATTTCGTTGAATGTGTGGTATTTGATATTATTGTGATATTGGATGTTGAATGAATTTTGAGCATATGTTTGATTAGACGAGTTTACGTGAGGTAATAATAAAATATGGATGCATTGTATGGTATAAGTTTATGTGATAATGATGATGTATGATTGATGATAGTGATTTTATAAATTTGTGATGTGATGATAAATCTTGAAGAATGTATAGTGGGACATAATTATATGTGATTATGATGGTGTCTGACGATTGAGATGTTATCAATTTGTGATGAGTATGTTGATGTCACACTGTAATTGATGAAATAGTGGTGATTCCAACTTGTGCTAAAGATAGTGCTCGTAATAGAGTAGTCGATGCCAACGAGGAAAAAATAAATAAATGTCGGAAATTGTTGAAGTTGATGAGAATTTTTGCAATGGAAATTATTTTGTCGTCATATAGGTAGAGTCTGACAAGTCTAATGATGTTGAGGAAGAACAACTGAATGAGCTTGATCGTGGCGGTATATTGTTGAACCTTAAGGCAAGATTGTTAGACCTTGGAGTATTCTGGTGGGGAATTCCTAGGTAACTTGGAGGTAGCCCTCCAAATATTAGAAGCTACCATGCAACACATGTTTACCTCGACTGTCGCGTATGTGTGTCTTTGGTTGCGTTTAGGGAATCTATGAGAACATACCCAATTTGAATTATTCATCCACTTGCTTGGTGACATAATATCAAGCCCCCTAACCAAGTACTTCAAAGTTAGAATGGTACCAAACTGTGAAGAAGTAGAGTCTAAGCTCATGAATAACATTGCATTTTCTATTGAATGTTTTGTTGTGTTTAATGTGTTTCAAAAGTGATAATAGTTTCTCTTAGATGATTTGATGCATACTATAATGAGATAATAATTTTACTTGAGTGACTTTGATGTTATAATATGATATTATTTCCTTGAATATTTTGATATATTATGATGTGTTTGATGTTATAATATGTTCTTCTTATTAATATTACACTAGCAACATGAATTCGAAACTCACATCCTTCATTGTTAGTGTTTGTCTGACCTTACCCTACGCTTTTTAAATCGCAGTACATGTTAATGAGTCTTGAAGTTCATGTTTTGGAGAATTTCTGCTCTGATAGGTGATACCGGGAATTAAGTTCAGGTTTGTTATTATGTTTGTTTTTGTGTTAGGCATAATTATATATACTACTACTCATTTTTTTGGATTAAATTGGTACATATTGACATCTTTAAAAATCCTACATGTTTAGCTATTTGCATCGATCTAACTTGGTTGTCATCAATGTTTGAAATGTAAGTGTGTTTGGAGTCTCAATCTTGTGAACAAAATGGCCTCATCATATGAGGGTATTTGGTGCAAAACAATGGAAGAAAATAAAAAATAAAAAAAATAAAAGAATAAAGGCTTTCAATATGACTCGTCTCTCTCAATCCCTTCACAAATCTTCTTCTACCATTTCAAATTTCTCACGGATTAATAATAATCTCTCAATCTCACTTTATACTTTTATTTTTCGTTCTCCCATCACGTCATAACTCATATTTGTTCAAAATTATTTAGATAATTTCTTACACTATACTATTTGATGTGATGTATGAAAACTTGGAGACTCTTAACCTTATGTTTGCCTCAATAGTTATATATTTGTGTATTTTAATTATGTGAATGTTATTTATGAATTTTTTTTTTAATTAATAAAAAATAAAAAAAATTGAATCATAATTTTTTAATTTAAATTATTAAGCTTACGATGGTTCAAACTATTCAAAATATATACAGTGGTGGTTTAAATTCCATTTTCCTTCGTCCTCTCTAAAAACCTATCTGGCAACAACTCGCCCTGACGCAATTCATCTAAGTCCAACTCATTCCTAATTAAAGACCCACAATAAGTATGACACTTTGACCCGGTTGCGACTTAAGCCAACTCAAACACTCATTTTCATCCCCTCCATAAGAACCTGTAAGCAATTGTCCAATACAGAAATTTGGTGGACTGACTCCATGAGGAACGCGCAACCCTTCATTCAAAGCTTTAATAATTTTTTCTTCTATAGCATCAAATGTGTTCACAATAACCGTTTTCGCCGAATCAAGCAAAACCTTGTACATTTTAGTCTCTCTATCCTTAGCTTCATCAGGGTAATCATCTGTTGAAGTATTATTTGGTAATCTAGGAATTTGAAGTGTCAGTTGTAAATGTAGTAAAAGTAAGTGGGGATTTCAAGTGTCATTACTTGTGAGGCACTAAAGGTGAGGAAATCCAAGATAATAGCTTTGATGTGTGGTTTTGGAAATTGATTGTAGAATATTGTGAACATGGTGGTTTCTATGGTGAGAAAGTGTGATGGAAAATGATTGATGGTAATGTAGTAAAAATTGATTGAAGGGAATGTGGTTGTAATTTAAGCTATATATTGTTCTGTATGAGAATGTGGTTGTGAGAATGAGAATTGTGATGGAAAATGAAGGGTGATGGGTTAATATAAGTTTGCCTAATTCAATCATGGACATTAAGTGTCCATTACAAAGAGCAGGGTATAGAACTGTAGTATCTTTTTTTATTATTGACTTTTTGAGAAGATATTAGGAGAATGTATCTTTTTGTGTGTGTGTGTGGAAAATTCACATGAAGTTAGAAGTAAGGGACTAGGTGTATTTAAGGATAGAGAAGATAAGGCAATATGTGAAAATTCAACTTGGGGGTTTGGGCTATGCTGTGAAAAACTTGAATGTATGGATGGCAATAGAGATTTTATCAATACCTACAAAGTTCACTTCTATTATTGTTTTTTATTCATTTATATAAAATAAATATATTAATATAATAATATATGTTTTAATTAATAGACATAATTGTTCATACGGTTTCTTAATTTAATTTTTAGTAACACTTCAATATTTTATTTTATTTTTTTTTAATTTAGTATTTTATTTAATTTTAAGTAACAATTTGATTATTTATTTCTTAAAATGTCAACAATGTTATATTTTAAAAAAAAAATTCAACAAAAATCATCAAAATTTTCAAATAAACACGTATTTTAATTTTTTATTTGATGAATTTGATGTTGTTGGAGATAAAAATTTGATATTTATGAATTTTGTTTGAAGATTTTGATGAATTCTCTAAGTTTTTGTAAAGAAAAGATAACATTGTTGACATTTTAAGATATAAATGATCAAATTGTTACTTAAAATTAAATAAAAGACTAAATCGAAAAGAAAAAATAAATAAAAGACTGAAGTGTAATATGAAATTAAATTAAGAGACCGCAAAAA
>NC_021167.2:13199818-13226847 GCF_000331145.2 Cicer arietinum | reverse complement strand
AAATACAAGTGAACAGTGACTTGAATCAAAATGGTGGCATTGTTTTTAAAATTATTTTACTCTTATTTATGAGTTATTTAGACATTGATATTAAAGTTATTTTGATTTTTTTAAATATTATCTATTGATTTTAAAATATTAAATTCTTTAATGGTTATGCAAAAGCAAAGTAAAAATTTTTTACGTTGTTTTATTTCAAATTCAAAATATAAAACAATTTTAAAATTGAAAATTAAATTTTTACGTAATTTTATTTCAAATTTATGAGTGTTAATCATATTATATCATCGTATCATGTGTCACATTACTTAAAGTATCCAATATCATAGTTTTTGAGTTAAAAAATCAGAGAGAGATTAAAATTATCGACTTTCAAAATAGAATGATCAATTTCGTGATTCAATAAATATAGAGGGACTAAAATTACAATTAAGTCAAATAAACGTTAAATGTAATCTATAAAAATAATTTTGCTGTCCATTTCTTTAAATGATAACTAATACTAGTACCTTAATAAAATTGTTTTAAAATAAGTGAGCCTTTGAATTTTCAATGAACTTCTTTTCAATTGTTGTACCCTTTGATTAATACAACTTGTATAATTTTTAATACAATATCTTTTACTATGTATTTATGACATTGATAATGATCAACACCTAACAAGAATAATTTGGTAAAAGTAGTATTCTATGTCATTCATTTATACATTTTTCTTAATATGAATGAAGTGATCAAATAATTCAATTATTTTGAGAGAAAATATCATTTAAATAAGCATCTAGAAATCAGTCGCTCCTCCTCTATAACCTATTCTCTATCTTATTTATTTTATTCCTCTTTACTTAAGAGTTGTTTATGGCTATTTTTTTTAGTAATCATCATTTTTCTTATTTTTTAATTAAATAAAATATTTTCATATAAATTTATTTTTTTTGGGATTGATGTTTTGTTCTTCGTTTTAGTACGACTTTGTTTTTCTTTGTTATTTTTTTGCAGTATTCTTTTGATTTAGGTTGACACATTAACTTTGATTCAATGTATCTATTCAATCAATGACTTTGACGTCTACGCTCCAAAGGCAAGGGTATTACATACACTTCAATTTTTTTTCTTCATATTTGTAGAATTTATCACATTTGTAGATATTTTCCATTTTATGCTATTAACATGAATTGTGTGAATTTATTTGTAAATTTATCTATATTATTTTAGCGACTTTGAATTGTATTAGTCTCAATCGATGTAGTTTCTATCAATTTGAATGAATGAGTATTATTTTATATTTAAAAAAATCATTTAAAATAAAAAACATTTACACATGCATAAAATTATATTTTACTATTACATGACATTGTTGTATTTTCTAAGATATTTTCAAAATTATCTCTACAGTGAAATGTGATTAAAAGACTTTTTTATATTTAAGATTAAATATAATTTTTGTCCATATAAGCTTATAGATATTTCAAGTTAGCCTCTCCCTAAATATTTGTTCGCTTTTAATCATTTCTTTTATAAAAATATATAGGCCCACTCCTTACAGACTTAAACCACTCCACTTTTATTAAAAATATGACTTAAAACACAGCTATTTTTATAACAATGTTGCTTTCCACACCCCTCACATTAGTGCCCACACCTCTTAAATTTGTAAAAAAAACTAAAATATCTAAAATGCCATTTGATATTTATAATATTTCTTACAATTTTACTAACTTATAACTCACCTTCATCAACATTCATCACATCTCATGTCTAACATATAAAAAAATCACCATACTTCACCAACCGTACCTCATAATCATTTAAAACTCACATAACTCACTCATAATCTACACCATTAGTTTCATCATCACATTATGGTTACCCAAAAATGTATGTTGTACGTGAACTTTGTATTGCACATGAACTAAATTCACGTACGTTAAAAAAAAAGTAAAAATCTCAGAATTTACGCAATCTTAATTCATGTACACGTACGTGATTTAAGATTGCGTAATCTATAGAATTTAAAAATTCAATATATAGTATGTACGCGATCTTAATTCACATACGTGTACGTTAACTAAGATTGTGAAATCATTGAAGATTGAAAATTAAACCATTTACGTGAACTCAATTTCACGTACGTCTGTTCACTATATTTACTAGAATTCATTCCTCTTTATTTAAACAAACTCAATCTACGTAAACTTACGTGAAATTGAGTTCACGTAAATGTTAGCAAAATTCTAAAGATGGTTAATGATGATTGATGATGATTAATGAATATTAATGATAATTGATGATGATTGATGATGATTTATGAAGATGGTTAATGTTGAAGAAAATGAAGAAGGTGTTGAATGAAGATGATGAAAATAAAATAAAGAAGAAAAGATGAGTTAGGTTAATGAAGAGGAATAAGGGAAGGGTAATTTGGGAACTATGATTTTTTTAAACATTTGATGGGTGTGGGTAGTAAATTAGGGGGTGTTGATAGCAAAATTATTTTTATAAATGGTCAACACAAATAAAAATTGATTTTTATCCAAAGAAAAATACAAAAGAATCGTTATATATAAAAATTGTTAAGATTTTTTCCTCTCAAATTATAGTTAATATTATAATTTACTTTTGTTACTTAAATATGTATGCTTATTCACATTCTTCACATGTTATATTAATCTTAATATTAAAAAGTTATTAAATTTATAGATAGCGAAATTTCACCTAAATTAGTGTCATATTGGTAATTTTTTGTCATTCACCTTTTCAAGTATTTGCAATGCTGTATGTTTTTATTTATTTTACACATATATCACATATCAATATTTTTAATTTATTTGCTTCTCTTCTTTTCATTTACTTAACAAAGTAATAGTATTTTTAATGTATATAAAATACTTCCCTAGTTCTTTTTAAATTTTGAGAAGTGTTCTTTTTTTTAGATGTTATATATTAAATACTCATTTTTAATTTGTGTTTCCAATTCTCTTAAGGAATTTTCACAGTAAAAAGATTGAAACGAAAAATTTATTTCTTTACAATTAAAGTAGAGTTATTTCATTTTTGAGAGATTAAAATAAGTGATTTAATTTTTTTTTAATTTTTTTTCAATTTGGTGTTTAATGTTGAGTTCTTGGTAATATTGAATTTTAATTTCTTTATTCATGCACTACAACTCTTTGTTTTTCTAAAATATTCTTCAACAGCCTCATTTACATTCTCATCATTTATAATAATAATAATTTATAATATTGTCAAAATTTATGGCACCTTTATATTTTTCCTATATAAAAAGTAATGTACACTATTTTTAAAGAGAACAAACATTTCATATTTTTATTTTGACATTTCATTATATAGTATTCTTATTGCTTATTAGTCATTATTATTTCATATTATTTTATCGACGATCTTTGATATGTATAATTTTTTTATTTTGTTATTTTTATTATGATTATATTATCATCTAAATTTTAATTTTTCTTCTCTGATAAGGATCAAATTTTCAAGTCTAAGATAATTTCTTCGTATTCAGTTGAGCCTCTTAATCTATTTGATTATGTATGCTAAAAACATGTCTATTTTTATTATATTACAACCTTTAATTTTTTTTTTTTCCAACCCAAAGGTATTATTGTGACACCTAATAAAAGCTCTCAATCAATCCGCAAGTTCAACAATTGTTTTTAAAAACTATATATATTTTTTTTATTAATTCAATTTTTTTAATGAATATTAACTCGTACATAACATATATCATTTACATTACTAAATTATTAAAACATAAGACTAAACGCATAAAATTTAAACGATTAGCTTTAATAATTTTTTTTTCTCCCAACTGCATGGAGGAAAAAATTAAAAAATAAATTATTATTTATAAATAAATATATATATATATATATATATATATATATTTTTTAATTTTAACCCGACATAGCAACCCATGTCTTTTGTTATTGCCGAGCTCTTTGAAGTCACCATCAGCCTTCTAGAATCTCATTAATTCAATCACTACTTTCCCCACTTTGAATAATGAGTTCATAATTGTTGTTCTCTTATGGCTAAAAAAATAAAATAATTGATGTCTAGTTTTTTGTGTGTATTTGTGTTGAAAGCTACTTTCATATAATAAATAAAATTAATAATTGAAAAATCGATGATTTTGGTATATAAGTCAAAAAACAGATACGTTAAATTAAATACGTCGATGCTGAATTGGTGAGGTGTGTAACACATGAAGTTGCAAACTTAAATCAATTAATTATTATAATTTTAAGTAATTTTTTTATGAATATAAATGTATTTAATTCATTTTCACTATAAAAAAATCACAATATAAAAATGAGTTTAAATCGGTGAATTGATGCTTTAGTGAGCGTAATTGTGGTCTATTATCTCACTTGACCATATGTATAATGCGTTTTGTTTTCACCTATTTAATAAATTTCGTTTTAATATAAGTAATAAACTTCAATTTAATACAATCTTTAATGATTATCATCAATTAATTTTAGAGCTATTATATATCATTATATAAATTTCTAAATTAATTTGTTCTTTACTAAACAGAAAAGGTGAAAAGAATTCAATCAATAATATATGAAGTATTTATGTAAATGTAATAATAGCAAATTAACTAAATTATTGATAGCTAGGTCGCAAAAGAAAAAGAGCATTTAGGTTTAAATGGAAGGATACAAAAAGAAAGCATAATAATAGCAAAAAAAAAAAAAAATTATTTGGATGGTGGCATAAAAATAATAATTTTTTTTTATCACCAATGAGTAACTAAACTATCTTCTAGATAGTCGATGGATCTAATAATAGAGGTAGTTTTTTTTATTATATATTAATTATTTATTCTAGTTTTATATTAATTGTTTTTATTTATAATTCAAATAATTTTTTTTATTATTTTAATCACATGTTAGAATTGATAAATAGATAAAATTAGAATAGAACAATAAAAAGTAATTAAAATCCACATCTTTTTCTTTTGTAACAAATTTTTAGTTTTATTGTTTCCAATTCTCGGTCTCTCTATTTTTATTTATTACGAAATAATAATACAATATATATATATATAAAATATATATAAATATATTATATATATTGTTTTATTATTTGCATTTTTTTTGTCTTCTCACTATAATAAAAAGTAAATTAAATTAGAAATTTGTATAATAGCATATAATTTTTCTAAACATATACAAAAATATTTCTAAAAAATGCATTAAATTAGAGTTTATAAAAAAAAACAACAAAAATCAAGAAGAATATGAAGCCTTGATATAAGGACTATAACTAGTTTGGGAAATGAGAGCGTCACATCTTCAATTCAGTGGTGATTCTCTTCTCCTTACCACCACTTTTGTTATAATCAATCCCTTACGTCGGTTCCATTTCATGGATGTATTTCATTTGACATTTTATTTTTTAAAGATAAATTAGTAGTATTAATAAATAGTATATATTAGAAGGCATAGTACATCTCCATATCTTATGTAGAAAAAATAATTAATAAACCTTATCATTTGAAAGAATGGTTATATTTTAAGATAATTTTTTTTTCTCAAATGATGTTTATACTTCCCCATCCCTAATTTTAAGTACTTACATATTGAAAATATTATTTGTACATAAATATAAACTCTTATGCAAATTAAAAAAAATGCATTTATTTATTTTTCTTCAAATCTACCACTAATAATAATAGTAATCTATCTGGAAATGTGAAAATTACCATTAAATACCATCCATACACCAAAAACAATTTAGTTAGTTTTTAGTTTTGTCTTAACTCTCTGTTCTCAAGAGAATTGAGTCCTAATAATTTAAATTTCTGACAGAAGATAAATAAAGTCTACTAAGAATTGTCAAGCTAAAATTTTAAGTTAAATTTTCTCAAATGATTCGTTTTTTATTGAATCATTAATCACTTGAGTCTAATAACTTGATTACAATTTAGTAATAGCTACACACAAAATACATACATTAATTACATCAACTATTTTTCTTAATACTATCTCTAAAATGAAATATAAATAAAAATAATATTTAAAAAATTAATGTATATAAATTAATTTAATTTTTAACTAAATACATCAATTTTTTAAATATTAATTTTACTTATATTTCATTTCAGAAGAATTATGTGTATATATATAAAACATCCAACAAATATATATAAAAAAGGACGGAGGAAGCAATTAAGAACAAAGATAATATCGAATTTACCAACTCCATTACTCTTTGGGAATCTACTAAGTTGATTTATTAATTATCATTTCACAAAATATAAACCTTGTATAGCTCGCATAACATCGAAATAAACGAGAAGCTGACTTACCATCATTCTAGGAAATGTTTTTGCAAATTGGATAAAATCAAGAGCTTAGTTTTTACAAATTGGTGGAATAGTATCATTGTCTATTCGCAAATGGTATAATTTCTATTGTTGTAATAGGTTAAAATATTTGTTATTAACTATTGAAAAATCTTTTTTTACAAACAAAAATAAGAACAGACAATGAAAAAGAACATATTTATTGTCCCCTTTGGAAGAAAAACTAGATTATCTAATCTAATTACGAATATAATGATGAATAGATCTAAATTATATAAAAAAAAAAAAAAGATATCATGATGGTATTCTATTGCCAACTTCTACATTCCTTTTAAATGAAATTAATGCTAACAAGTCTCTAAATTAGAACATACGTAAAGATACAAAAATAAAAATATATATTGAAAATAACAAAATTTGAACTTTTAAATGTTAAATATACAATTTTCAATATACTTTTTAATGTAATATTTTTATCTTTAAATATTTAATAAGTGTTCTAAAGACATTTGTTAACATTTCTGTCAAATAAAAAGTTAGAGTCTTTCAGGTTAAAAATATTTAAACTTCACATATATAATATTTAAATATGTTAGGACCATTAAAATGATTAATCAAATTAAAATGATTTATTTTATAAAGGTTTATGGTTAATGTTATAATGATGAAATTTTAATATTTCATATACACAAAAATTATAGCATATATCAATCAAATGAATTGAATAAGAACATATTCCTTTTAAATTTGAGAGAGATAACTGGAGAGAGAAAAGATGAGAGATGAATTTTTTGCATTACCATTTAGAGTTTTCACCACTCTCAACAATATATTAAACGTCTAATGAGACAATGATTAAATAATTAAAGAGATGAAGATAAATACATCCCATTGGACTTAACAAGTTTGTCCAACTCATCACAATGCATTAAGAAATAATACAATATATATTCATCAATTAATTAGTGGTTAGTAACAATTGAATATATGTTATTATAATAGTAATTAATTATTATCAATCCATAATTGATTAATTAAATACTTAATCTAACAATCTTCAACTTGAACGATCATAATCCATTACTAAAACAATATCAATTTTAAGATTGGAATATCAATTAGGGTAAAAGCATTTGTCATCAAACGATAAGTAAACTTCAATGCCACATAAATTGTATCTAAATGGGAAAACATTTCATACATGCCAAATATTTATGGTTTATATAAACAGTGGTGAATTTAGGCCCAACCATCTAACATTGCTATAAACCGTCACTAAACCAAAACACCAACAAACTTATTCGAACTCATACGAGGGACAATATTCATGTATATACGTTTGTAGTTAGTGGTTTTGCCGTTGAGTTTTCATACAAAAGTATCAACTTAATAAAGAGTTTATATAATTTTTTTCTTTTGAAATCAGGGTTGTTTTAAAATTTGAAAATAGGAAAATTGTCTGTCTATATTTCAAAAGTTGAAAATTTTTCAATTTTAAATTTGGACTATTTTTATGCAAGTGATAAACAAAAACAATTCAATCTTAAAATATAATCCATGTACTTTTATTCATAAATAAAAGGGAGCTGTCCCAAGTGTGAGAGTATGTTAGGTCGAGCTAGACTTTATAAAGTCTGAGTATAATCTATAAAAAAATTTAAGACTTACGTTTGATTCATGATCTGTCGTAAATTTTTTCTAGACATTAGCACGACCTTTAAGAAAGTCTGATACAATCTATTAACCTACTTAAATGTCTATTTCATATTAACATTTTTAAATCAATAGTTAGACATATTTTTGAATAGATTAACAAGTTAATAGATCAATGAAATTAAATATATTTTTTTAGATTTAAAATGACATTTTCAAGAATTTAACTTTAAATGATATTATACTTCAATTCTATTTTACTACAGCGATTTAAATATGACAAAAACTAATGTAAAATAATATAATTAAATTATTAAAAGGTTCACAAATTAAAAATTTGATATAGTTCAAAATCTAAAATATATAATAATAATAATAATAATAATAATAATAATAATAAATATTATTAATAGTTACTTAAATAGATCGATCTGATAAATTTAAAAGAATTTTTATATGATCTCGGTAACCTAATCCTTTAAATTAAATAGACTTATAAAAAAGTTTAGAGGCCAATCTTATCTTTTATAAAAATATCTGATCTAGTCTGGGTTAATTGTACACCCCATGAATAATTTATCATATTCTCACCTTTAATGTTTGATAGACTCATCCACAAGTTTTTAGTACAAAACAAATCTATAATTAGCTTAAATAAACATTATTTTAAGCTATTTAATTTCTTGCATTTTGCTTCTTTATTTACTTTCCAACACTTTATTTCTTCACTTATTGCTTAATTTAATTCTTCGATTCAATTCTTTTTACTTGTACTTATATTTTTCTAAAATCTTTTTAAGACCTTGCAGATATTATTTTCATTACCAATAATTTGGTTTTCTTAAAAGGTGCATTCTAAATTCTTTGTTCATGGGTTTCTATCAAGGTCACGAATTCATTTATTCACAATCCATTGCATTTCATCTTAATAAAACATTTTCCTTGCATCATTGTTTTACTTTGAAAATCATATTGGCATATGTATTATTGCATTAAAACTATTTTTTGTAAAACATTACATCGTCCATCTCAAAGTTAATCCGATGTATTTTTACATTTCAATACTTGATCTAGTGAAATAATTGGTTCAATAAGTTTTATGTAATTTGAACATAATCTTTTCCATCCTTAAAATATCTGACTATATATTAAATCTAATTTTTTAACTTGTCAATAATTCACGCTTAAATATTTCAATTATTAAAATTATACTAATTTTTTTATCAAACTTAAAATCAACGTTAACAATATATCTTGTATGGTTTTTAATGATAATAATGTTTGATTATAAAAAACTGATTAAATTATAATTTTTGTTTTTCTATTTTCATCAAATCATCAAATTGGTCTCCCTATTTTAGAATCTTATTGTATTTGTCTCTCTTTCAAAGTTTTTACCTAAAAAATAGTGATATAATATATTTTAAATTACTGACCTACAATCTCGTGATGTAGAATCATCTAGATATATTGATTATTTATATGTTATTAATTATATTACAAAAATGAATAATTTCATAAGTTAATATTGGATTTTTTATTGCATATTAATGGGTATTAATCATTCAACATTATCATATCATATGTATGTCACATTGTTTAAAATATGCAATATAAAAAAATTATTTGAAAAATCTGAAGAAGGATTAAAATCGTTTGATTTAAAATAAAAAAACTAATTTCGCGAATTAAATAAAAATATGAGGACCAAATATACTATTAAGCCAAAAAAAAAAAAAACTAAAGATTTGTTTGATTATGTTTTGATTTTCTAATTTTGAAAACTATTATATAAATCAATTTTGAAAAACTAATTTTAAGAAAAGAGTTTTAAAACAATTTGTTTAACAAGTCTATTTTTGAAAATTGTTTTAGAGATTAAAAAAAAAAAATTCTCTTATCATTATCTACAAAATTACTCATTTAATAAATATAAAAAATCCTCTTTATTTCTCTTTTTTCTAAAGTCCTCCCTATTTATTTCCTCGAAACTTCCAAACAAAACTTTAGAGTGAGAACCGCTTCAATTGTTACTGTATAACAAAATTTATAAATTTTTGATACACTTTTTAAATTTGTTGGAGAAGTAACGGATTTAAAAAAATATCATTTAAAATTCGGATGGTTTGACTAACCTATTTTAAAAATGATCGATAGATCTGACAATCAATTAGAAAGCATTTTTTTAATTGATTCAATCAATTTAAAAAGCGTTGAGAAAATTATAAAATTACCATTTGATTTTTTAAATCAATTATTAAATGAGTGATTTAGATAACATCTTATAAAAGTTTATTTTTCCCTCACTTCTAAAACTTTTACAATCTAGCTGACAAAGGCGTGCGTAAGTTACTTAAGTTTCTTTTCTTTATTCAATTATAAAAGTAATTTAAGATTATTTTTTTAGTCTATAATTACTGCTCCAGATTAGAATTAAAATTTTAATTAAATAATTTATCTTAAATTTCTATATTTATACATGTCTTTAGCGTATCTTTTATTATTTTTTTTTTGTAAATTTTAAAATATGAAAAAAAATATGTTAATTTAAAATCAATTTAGTTATAATATTTTTATGTTACTATTAGAATAAAAGCTTTTTTTTGCCCCAAAGAAATAGGACTGACAAAAGTTGTTGAATACCACATGATTGTCCTTCGTGAGACTGGACAAGCAATGACAGAAACTTTGTCAATTATGTTAAATTTCAAAAACATTAATCTTTTTTGTCTCTAAATAAATATTATTTTAATAAAAGAATTATTTTAAAATAAAAATTATTTATAATTTTAAATATAATTTTAATTTTTTTATATATTATTCTTCAATATCTATTATTTATATTTATAATAATAATAATAATAATAATAATAATAATAATAATAAATTCATTAATAGTTAAAATTGATAAAATTATTTTTCTCTATTTTATTATTATTGTATTTCTCACTAAAAAGCTTAAACGATGTAATTTTTTTAAGTTACAATATATTGCAAGTGGTCCAAATTAGAATATCCAATCTTCTAGAATTGCTTGAATGACATATGCTCGCCGGATGCACACAAAAGAGTAAATAAATAAACTAATAAAAATAAAGGGTAAACAATGGTTTTTAATCTTTTGATCCTTCAATATTTGAGACACGTTTTTTTTTTAAATAATAATATTTGAGACACATTATTATTGTAGTTTTTGAATGTTATAAAATTGTAAATATTTCTTATTTACATCAAAATTAGATAATTACAAATATATTTTTAAGTATTTATTTTGTGAGTAATTTTATAAAATAATTTGACCATCAAAGAAATTATTTGAACACTAAAGTAATTAACTATAAATATTTTATAAAATCAAAATGACTAATAAAAAATATATTTAAATATATTTTTGTAATTTAAATATATATTTTTATAATTTAAATACATTTAACGATTTTTGTGATAACACCTTATATATTTAGAGATCAACATAATTGTTTATCAATAAATTTCATCTCTTTGAAATTGCAAATGATTAATTTTAATTGGCAGCATGTATTTTACAACAAATAAATAAAGTGCACTTTCAACATAAGAAATATTATTATTTATATTGAGAGAAAATAGTCATATCTTATAGTTATTCTACTAGGTACGCTAGGTTTACGAAACAAAAGTTTCATACCTCTTATGAATTATTCAACGGGAAGTTGAGTTTGTTGCATCCAAGTTGCACACAAATTGATTTTGATAACAAAGTTGAACTTGAAACAACTATTATTTTTCATCTCTTTGATAGAATTTTTCAACAAAGATATATTATATATAGTGTGATAAAGTTTTAGTGATTTGAGAAGTTAGAGTGATAAGAAGCTTATGTGTTTAATTTTTTTTTATAATAAAATTAACAGTTAATTATTAATATTGATTAATTTTTTAAAAAATTAATATATATAATATGGTTAGCCTTCAAAAATATATATAGAGAAAGATTGTATTGTTTTGATTATTAATAAAATTACATAGTTTTTTTTTTTGCTTAAAAAAATTATTTTTTTTTCCTTTTGATGAAAAGCAAAAGAAACGTTCATATTGACTAATGACATGAAAAATGTTTTTTTTTATGCAAACATTATTTTGTCGAAGACATAATTGACCACATGATATATTACCTCGAACTTACAAGCCCTTAACAAAAATACAAATGTCACATGATAATTTTAGTTTAAACTGAAATTATACAATGGGTTTCACATTTATGAATGATTAATTTTTTTTTATTTTGCTCTAAACCAAAACCATGAACTCAATTTATAGAGATCCAAAATGTATTTTTTTTTGTTTAATGTTGTAAAAGTATTATTAATAACAATGAGACTAATC
The DNA here is from genome assembly GCF_000331145.2 of Cicer arietinum. NCBI lineage: Eukaryota > Viridiplantae > Streptophyta > Magnoliopsida > Fabales > Fabaceae > Cicer > Cicer arietinum. Next base: position 13,214,492 of record NC_021167.2, on the reverse strand, counting down.
ACATCCTTAAGTCATAATTTAACTGAAAAATATCGATATTATTAATTTGATCATATTTCGAGAACAAACTCAGAACCTCAAAGTTGTGTGTGAGTTTCTAGTAATATTTATCTTCTCATCTTTAGATAATAAAAAAAAAAACACTAATAGTCATTTCACAATTATTCTTATACGAAATTAGAACCATGTCCCTTGATATTACAATGACAAACTCTTACGATTAAACTAACAATTTGAATAAAATCCAAAATGTATATACTTCAAACTCTAGTAAAAGAAAGTATTAAATGTTTTCATACAACATCTTAAAAGTGTTATCTAAAACATATATTTTGAGTCCTAGAACGTTATAACAATTTTGATCTATGATAACATCCTAAAAAAAATGTTATCTAAAACTAATACAAAAAAATTATGTCTTTGGTTTTGGCAACAGTTTTTGAACGGTTGTAATTTAAAGTGTTGCATATTTGTCTAACATCGGTTTTATTAATTATACGAAACATTAACAAAATAAAAATGTAGTTATTAAAATATTATAGGCAATGGTTTTTAATACTTTAGGACAACATAAGCATGAAACATACAATTTAAAATTAGATTTGATTGCAGTTTTGGTTCTTCCATTTTCATTAAAATTATGTATCTAATTTCCTATTTTAAAAATCGACACTTTTAGTATCTGATTCATATTTTTGAGCTAAAAAAATAACGATATAACATATTTTAAATGATGTGACATACAATTTCATGATATAAAATAATCTAAATACATTAATTATTCATATGTCATTAATTAAATTAAAGAAATGAAAAAATTCAAAGTTAAAAATTAAGTTTTTAGATGATCTTATTGCGATTTGATGAATGTTAATCATTTTACATTATCGTATAATATGTCACATTATTTAAATTATATCACAATGTTATTTTTTAGTTAAAAAATCAGAATAAAAAATCAAAATAAAACTGTTAAATTTTAAAATTAGAAATTAATTTCGTAAATTAATAAAAATAGAAGTCTAAAATTATAATATATTCTAAAAATAATGTTATCTCTCATTTTTACTACTAATAGGTGATAATAGTAAGTTATAAGCAACAAAAAGAATAAAGGTCAAATATAAAAAATGCAAAAGCTGTTTAAACAAAACTTTTAACACTTACAAATCTTATAAACTTCATTAAATGTTAGTGAATATCTGAGTAATCATAGTCAACATAACAGCAAATAAATTCAACATTTATTGTTCGAAAGTTTATTAGTAATTAGAATTAAATAAGGTTTTAGTTCTTATAAAATTCTAACCTTTTAATTTTAAAATAAAAATAGAATTTTTAGTCTATACAAAATTATTATATATATAGTTTAAGTTATTGTTGTTGAGTTAACATATATTTTTAAATGAATTATTTTTGAAGCATGTTTACTACATGGTATAAAAAGTTACTTCACAAAAAATAACTTAAATTTCGACTTTTAAATCCATATTTTCATTACTCTTATTTTTAATTTTGTACATTTAAACAATTCATATATAATTCATTTGAAGTTAAAAAATTATAAATTGTTATGGAGAAATTTTTTATAATAATATGCTTGCAAAAAATCATTCAAAAAATTTAATTTTGAAGGTCAATTAAACATATTTCATTTCAGTAAAAAACTAAAATTGTTTGTTAAAATTTTTTATAGGTACTAAAAGTTGTCTTTTTATTTTAAGTGACTAAAATTGAAAGTTTGAAATTTATAAGGACTAAAAAATACTTAATCATAGTAATTATATTCCAAACTAAATTGAGTGTTAATTTTTAGAAGATAGACTTATCTCACAATTAATAAACAATATTCTTTCGAAGAAAAAAAAAACTATCAAGAAGATGATGAGTCAAAATCCCTTATGAAGTTTCAATAATAACAAATTTTAATGATCAAGATATTAAGAGATTAAGAGATTTTGATACATTTTGTTATTTAATTTGTGTTTGTAAGTAAGTACATTAACACAAAAAAGTCATAGAAGATAAATCACAAAAGAATAAAATGGAATTCAAGAAATATTCTCCGAACAAACTTTAGAATGTTTTGCACTAGAAGTTCATAATGTTGTCTTGAACATTATTGTGGTTGGTAACATTATTGTACTTGCACTGTCCACTCATGTGAGGAACCATGGGTCTGAAAAGATGTGCATTGGCCCACGTTTTCTCTGTCCATTACACTACACATAAGCAAATCAACAAACATATTGAAGTCAACTTAAATTTCATAATATTAATGAATGTTCAAAATCTTCATCTTTTCAAGCTTCCATGCATTGAAACTTGTGCCCAATAGACACAAGAATACATTTGAAACTTACTAAAACTCGCTCACATGTTATATATATAAAAGAGGTCAAAGCTTCAAGAACTTACATCAATATATCTCATCATAAAGGTGTAGAAGCTTGATTAAAAGTTCATAAAACACACTCAGAGATCATCATAGACCATCAGCTCTAAAGTATACACGAAAGTAAGGATCTATCTCATCCAAATCAAGATCAGAGAACTTGATGCAAGATCTAAATTCTAGTTGTAAACCTTTTGAAGTCGCCTTTAGGATTGTAAAAGAGACTCAGGTTTCATCTATGATTGCTGGTTAATCAAAAGTGACTAGGAAGAAGATTTGTAAGCCTACTAAGTCTAGGAAAATATAGTTGAGAAATTTAGGTTGAGTGAATTGTGTAAGTGCATGAATTGAGATGCTGCTTCAAGCATTATAATGGAAAATCTCATCAAGGGTGACGACTAGACGTATCTCAAGTTTGGGTGAATCAATATAAAATATGTGTGTATTTCTTATCCTCACATATCAATTAAATGCTTCATAAATCACACACACCCTAACTGAAAATCTTATTTCACTTAGAACATTTTGAAGTATTTTTTTCTTAATAGTTCTAGTTAACATACTTGAGAGTTAATTTTAAAATACAAGAAAAAATTTAGAAAATGTCACAATTCAAACCCTCATTCCTTGTGACATTGAATTCTACTTCAATCTGCATAATAGCTCTACCTCTAAGGGTTTGAGCATTCTACCACGTGCTAGATGAAAAGATTCAAAAAAGAACAAATGTCAAAAGTCAAATACATAGTTGAAGGAGGTTCACCAAACAGACCTCCACACTTTAATGAGACTTGTTACTAGTCATTGAAAGGAAAGATGGAACTATTTCTCTGATCTCAAGACATAGGGATATAGAAAGTGACCACAGCTGGAAACCATATTATAAAATCTAATCCATTAGATCCAGCATCAACTCTAAAGATAGAAGAATCTTTGACAACTGCAGAGCAAGCTAAGGGACTTCTAATTTTAAAAGCTCAACTATTTTTATCATGTGCTTTAAGTATGGAGGAAATGGAAAGAGTAGATGATTTCAAACCTACAAAGAAAGTTTTGGACACTCTAAAAACTCACCATGGAAGAACCAATCATGTGAAATGGAAACCATTGGCGAGATGTACTCAAGGATCACAAGAATAATGAATGAACTAAGATTACTAGGAAAGACCTACACATCTCATGAAAGGATAAGAAAAGATCTCTGAAGCTTTCCCAAAAATTTGAGACATTATGTCACTGCTATGACTCAACCAAATAACATCAATACACATAGCCTATAAGATATTACTGAATCACTAAGAGCACATGAAATAATCATTAAAGAAGATAAGCCTTCAAGAAAAGGAAATATAGTTTCTCTAAGTACCTCTCAAAATAACTCAGAAAGTTCATCATCACAAAAACAAGAAATAGATGAACCTGAAATAAAAGAAGATGAACTAGATCTCATTTCAATAAACAATCAAAGACTAATGAAAAGATGAAATCAGTTGAGAAAAAACTTTCCAAACAAAAAGGAAAGTCCAAAATCTGAAACAGATAAAAGTCAAATCACTTGCTATAGATGCAACAAATTATGAAATTACAAAACTGAATGTCATCTCAACAAAAAGGGGCAAAAGACATTTACTTTAAAAAAGAAATCCATGATAGCAACTTGGGATTCATTTATGATCTAAATCCATTATGCTTAAAAATTGAAAAATAATTTGATAATCTTTTGAATAATTCTAATATTCTAAACCTAAAATGTCATGTCTATATAGAAAAAAGTCAAAAGGCAATTTAAGAAAAAGAGAAACTTGAAACTCTTGTGAAAGATATGAGATCTAGTATCAAAAGTTTGCAAGAAGCTCACTTAAAAATTCCAGAAAGACATAAAGAGATAAATGAAAAAAAACAAATGACTACCTAAACTTTTTGAAGATTAAAAAGAAGATTATCTATTAAAAAGTGAAATGGAAAAACTTAAAAATGATTTACCAAACTTTGTATAATCCAATGAAACATTTCAAAACATCATAAGATACCAATCTAGAAAACATAAGAAGGTTGGTCTTGGTTTTGAAAATTCCCAAAAATAAGAACTATTTGAAAATATTTTTGTACCAAAAAGAAGGGAAGGAAGGTGAAGATGCACCAAATGTAAAAGACTAGATGCCATAATAGTTCTAAACTTTCTCAACTAAAGAAAATAAAATGCACTTTTTTAAAAAAAACCTTATCACAATGAACCAAAGGAGGAAACTACTCTCAAGGATCCAAATCACCATAGGCACCTAAAAAGAAAACACCTATCAATGCATGAATCATTTCAAAGTGTAAAGAAAAAGACACAGTTCTTGGACAGTAGATGTTCAAGGCATATGGCTGGAGATAAAATATGCTTCCTCTCCTTTGTTAGAAAGGATGAAGGACCACTTACCTTCTGAAACAATGATCAAGCTCAAATTAAAGGCAAAGGTATCATAAGAAATTATAACTCTACAACTATTGAATATGTTCAATATGTAGATGTTGCAACCAAGTTTATTTGTAGAAATATGTCTCTGATTTATTTTGATCATAACAAAATCGTTTATGGAAACCATTTAATGCACCAATATTTTGATTAAGTCCACAGGTCCGAGATCAAGTGTTTGATTAATGGACGAAGAGAAAGATGCACTAACTTATTGTATTATCTGATATATGGATGAAGAGAAAGATGCAACACAACTTCACCTCGCTCTATTTCTCTAACTTTGACTCACGAGAAACGTTATGTCCTCGTTGCCTATAGAAAATCAAGCAATGTTGTAGTTAAATTACCTATGAAAAATTCAACAAGTGTCTATTCGTTTACCTCTAATATACGTGACAAGCAAGTAACTGCTTCTACCTCTGATAAGCATGACAAACAAGTAATTGCCTTTGTAATCACATCAAGTGTCTGATCGTCTTATTATGAATTATTATGTATTTTCTGAAAAAGTCAACGCTCTTGAAAAGAAAAAGGTCAAGACTACGAAAAAAGTCAATGATATAAAAAATCAACACTCTAAAGAAGACAAATCAATTGCACATCCTCTGATGAACATCCTGAATCTGCTACTTATCTGAAGACCTTAAGACATGATCTGACCATCGTATCCTTTGCATCCAACTATTTTAAACAAGATACATTGAATCACAACAAAATCAATTTTTGGAAATTTTCTATGAAAAATCCATTCCACAAAGATATGATACGAAACTTTATGAATGATGTAGATTTCTAGAAATCAGGACAACAACCAGAAATCCTAATCATTCACTATAAAAGATGTGCTTCCCTCAATCAAGAAACATTCAAGTGATAAGCACAAACACACTCTTGCTCAATGTCATTCTATTTTAAATTAGTGCTAAGAGAATTTCTGAAGTAACAAATTTTTAAACACTCTCTACGAGAGCTAATTCAAAAAAACCCAAAATCCTTTTGTTTGTAACCTAGCCCAATAGTGGATGCCTTCCTCAATAGCTTGATTGAACTAAGTTAAAAGTTTGATAAGATTGAACACAACCATTTTGACTAGTAGGTGTTCAAGTGTAAGTCTGATTCATTGGTGAATAATGGATTAAATCCTTCAGGTTGAAGGGATTGGACGTAGCTACTGTGTTGATGGTGAACCATAATAAATTGTTGTGTCTCTCTGCTCTATTTTCTTTCACTAGCTCTGCTTTCTTTACTTTAGTTTAACCACACGAAAAAACTTTTTTAATTAGGAAACACAATTCAAACCCCATTTGCTTGTGTTTTTCGTTCAATAGTAGATGGCTTAAAAAAAATTCTACTTAACATATGTCAATTTTGTGACAGTGGATTTGTAGTTACTTTTAAGCCAAAATATGTGTAGTAAAATAATCATCTTTAGGTAAAATATTTTTCATTGGTTCAAGAAAGAAATACCTCTTTTTTTATACTTTGATGAGCTTCCTATTGAAAATGCTTCATGTGTCTTTAAAAAGATAAAAGGATTTGGCATAAATGTACTGGTCATATCACTATGAAAACTATTTCAAAACTATCTAATCTATATTTAGTTAGAAGTTTGCCGAAAATAAATTTTGACAAAGACAAAATGTGTGAAACATGTGTATAGACAAACAAATTAAAAGTAGTTTGAATCCAAAATATTTTGTATTAGCGCACAAATATTTAGAATTCTTTCACGTAGATTTGTTTGGTCCAATCAAGACAACCAGTCTTTTCTAAGAAGTTTAGCATAAGTCAATTTTGTGACAGTGGATAAGAAGTTACTTTAATGCCAAACATATGTGAAGTAAAATAATCATATTTAAGTAAAATATTTTTCATTGGTTCAAGAAAAAAGGATCTCTATGTTTTATACTTTGATGAACTTCCTATTGAAACATGTTTCATGTCCCTTGAAAAAGATAAGTGAACTTGGCACAAACTTTCAAAACTATCTAGGCTTTATTTAGTTAGAGATTTGCCAAAAATAAATTTTGACAAAGACTAAATATGTTAAACATGTGTGATAGGCAAACAAATTAAAAGTAGTTTGAATCTAAAATAATTTGTATTAGGTCAAAGAACTTTAGAATTGCTTCACATAGGTTTATTTGGTCCAATCAAGACAACCAATCTAGGTGGAAAAAAAATGGTGTTGTCATTGTTGATGATTTTTCCAAATTCAGTTGGGTGTTATTTCTAAAAGTTGAGTTGTCATTGTTGATGAATCCTTTGAAGCGTTTTGAAATTTTTCAAGAAAGTTTAAAATGAAAAAGGATATTATGTTATCTTAGTACATAGTGATATTGGGGGAGAATTCATAAATTCATCCTTTTAAGCATACTTTGATGAAAAGGGAATATGTCATAAGTTATCTTGTATAAGAACTCAACGAAATGGAGTTCTTGAAACAAAACAATAGAACTATTTTAGAAATGGCAACATCAATGCTAGATCAATCAAAAGTTGACAAATACTTTTGGGTTGAAGCTATAAAAAATCTTGCGAGATTTAAATAGTCTTTGAATCAAAAATATTTAAACAAAACAACCTATGAATTCTGCAAAGGTAAGAAACCAAACATCGCCTATTTTTGAAGAGAGAAAAACCCAAAAAAAGGTGTTTGACTTAGTTTTCAAGGATTTTAAAAAGTAAATAATGAAAGAAAACACAAGGCAATTTATTTTGATTTACCACCAGCACGATATTTACGTCTAGTCCCTTCTCCATGAAGGATTTCATCCACTAATCACCAAAATGCATAGTAGTCAATCTAACTGTGTTCAAGCCTTCACAACCTTCTAGCTTAGTACAATCAGATTGTTAAGAGCAACAACCACATTTGGGCTAAGTTGCAAAGAATGTTATGAATAACTCTTACAAGAGAATTTTTACATGGTATGCCCTCCAATTGTATTTGAGGTTTCTTAGCACTAAGAAGTAATACAAGGTTTTTAATTAGTAGCTATATATGAAGGGAATAAGTTTCTCGTATTTATAATTTGCAGAAAAAAAAACAAAATTCATTTTATATAGAAACTTCAAAGGCATGAAAGATTATGATCGTTGTTATAATTATATCAAATTAACATGTAATGACTCGTATTCAATCTTCGGAGATTTTGAATAAGCTTTAAATGTTGGAACCAGGTTGCTTCTAGGAACAATTCCTTAATCATGTTTTGATAATAACAAAAGGTACTTTGTGAGAATAATTTATTGCACTAATGATTTCGTTGATTGCGCCATAAATAGAACCAGGAAACAGAGGAAACAATATCAAATGAATATATCAAAGGAAGTGAAGATGTCAGAGGAAATAAAGATATCAGATGAAGCAAATACGTTAGAGGAAATGAAGACATCCAGGTCAAGTGAAGTCAAATGAAGACAAAGTTGTGTGTGTGCATTGCCTCTAAAGATTTTCATATGAAGCGTCTGCCTAGTGTGCCTATGATGTTTCTACTCGTTTGCCTCTAAAGACTGAAGCATGCCTCTAAAGTGCCTACTATAGTAACTCTGAAACTTCTATTTAAGTTGCTTATGAAGCTCAAGTTCTTCTTGATCTGAAGACTACAACTTGCTTCAAGATGTTGCCTTTGATACACAACATGATCTAAAGATGCAACAAGGTGACATTGCTCATACAACTAATTTTAAGTCATGCAGTTCTACCTTTGCCTCTGACTACTTGAACTAATCAACACAACATCTAACTCCGATGATCAAATTATCTTCTGATGAAGAAAGTCAATGACTTTGTTGGATAGTAAACGCTTTGATGGAGACATAGTTGTTTGATCAAAGCATTTGGGCACATGTTTCTAGATTTTTACTGTGACATTTTAAAAGCTCTTTATAGCTTAGATTAATTTTTTAGCTTGTTTCTAAACTTTGGGTCAAAATTAAATTTTAAATTTATTATTTGCATATTGATCCATGCTCGCTCTGTAGGTCATAACTTGAGCTCTGGGTTTTAGATTGACGCATGTGAGCATGCGTTGGAAAGCTAAAAATCAGAGCCACAACGTTTGTGTTGGAATAAAAGCTCAATAATGAACTTTACTGGGCCTAAATTGCAGATTTCCTTATCTGAGCTTTTGTACTAATTTTTAGTAGTGGGCCACTTATTTTACTAGCCCAAAAAATGAGTACAATATAATCAGAGTTTCATCAACACCTTGAGGTTCAGGTTATAATGTTAATTTCTCATTATGATTCTAGTTCTCTTTATTCGATTTTATTGTTATTTTGATTGCTTAATTTTAATTTCAATAGGATTGATTAGATTCATTTGAAAGAATTTAGTTTCAGTTTCTGTATTAATTGAATTATAGTTTTGTGACGCTTGATCGTTAATTATAATACATCGATGATTGTGATGCTTAATCCAATCAAAGAAACTCAATTCACATAGGGTTGAGTACGCTTGTTTGATCAATTCTGTAGTCAAATAGGAATAAAGTCACAAGTTAGAAATTAAACTCGTTGATAGAATATGTGGTAAGTCTGAAACTCTCGAATTAATGGATTAATTGTTTTGCTACTCTGTTCAAACAAAAATCTAAAAAACCCCTTTCTAATTTCAACTTTCAATTTGGATAATATTATCATATCGGAAGTCCTTGCGAAACGACTCAAGTTATTACCTCTACCTACGTTGTATTACTTGTATTTGACCCGTGTACGACAGCGGATCAATCGTTTTGCTACTTTATTCAAACAAAAATATAAAAAAACACCCTTTCTAATTTCAACTTTTAATTTGGATAATATTATCATATCAGAAGTCCTTGCTAAACTACTCGAGTTATTACATCTACCTATGTTTTATTACTTGTATGTGACCCGTGTGCGATCGTGGATCACTGCTTCATGATTCTGATGGTTCAAGAACATATTCTGATATGATCCCACTGCTCTTAAACAAGCGTATAAAAAGAGATTCAAGGTGAATGATTTTCAACCACTATCTGGACATTCTCACACATAATTATTCTAGAAGATTTGGTTGAATATTTATTTTGGAATTAATTAAACTTCAACGATCGTATTCCCAAATCCTATCTTTCAAGATTTTTTTTTTTTTGTTAAGATCTATGTTAACCTCGAGCAAGGAAGATATATTCAAAATTTGTTTGGTAAAATATTGAAACCTTAATTCATGCTATATAGAGGGATCAATTCTAAAGAATACACAATACAACAACCCAAAAAACCTTACGTACTCAAAATTGCCTAAGTATTCAGAATTCAAGGTTTCTGTTTTAACAAAGGCACTCGCTCAAATTTATATTACTTAGTTCTCAGTGCTTTATTTTAGTGTGAAGTGTAGAGGCAAAATCCCAAATCAAGTGCTTTGAAGATAAACAAACAAGTTATTTAATCTATAATCTATGATTTTGATTGTGTTGCTATTTAACATTGTGTTTTTGAGTGACTTATTCAAAGATAGATGGTAAAATACATTCATACAACAATCTCACAATAATATAAATCAAAGAGCATCATGCCTTAATTGAATTGGAATTGATTACAAGATCATTCTTAGTAATTAAGATCATTGTGGTTTATCAAAGGATCATTCTGGTTTATCAAGATCATTCTGATTATTTCATTTTAGGGACACAAGTAAAATGAATCATTCTATATAGTCCAAATCTCAAGACAAAAAATATATCAAGACTTCTCAAAACTATACTCAGGTCCATAATTCAAGCCGAAAACCCAAAGAAGTAAAACAACCTCCATATCAATGACCATAACAAAAGGACATTGTTGCAACACTTTTTATAGAAAACTCAACATACCTCTGATACAAATGATTAACACTAGACATCTACTAAATTACTCATCCACATTTTCCATTCAACACAGAACAAAAAACATTATAGATTGAATAGCCCACATGTCTATTAAATTTCATTCTGAAAAATAATGATTAGTAACGACTATAATGAGTCATTCCTAACCTTCTAAATGCTTATAAAAGGAACGTCAAGGTAAAGAAAATAGCAAGAGTTTTTGGTGCAATCGTTCCATTACTCAAACAATCATACTAAAGCAAACAAAAACTCTTCAGTCAAGCAAAAACTCTAGCTCTATCCCTCTATCTCTATCTCTCTCTCTCTCAATATATTCGAAGATATCTTTATTGAGTTATTGTTGACAATCAATCTTAAATAAGTGTTGAGTAGAATCTGATCCTACAATCTTTTATCATACACATCAGTTAAAACTCCAATCTATCTCTTAAGTTATTTTGAGTATGTTGTAAAAATCCTTTTTGGGCTGAAATGATACTGTAAAAACATTTTCAAGGTTGAAAGGTGAATTAAGTAACTGATCAAGAAAGATTGTGTGAAAGCAAGAACGTTCTTATGCCAAACACATTAGTGGAAAAACTCTCAAATTGCGAGGGCTGGATGTAGCTCACTTTGAGTGAACCATGATACATCATTGTGTGATATTCTTATCCATGTCCTTATTTATTTCTCACTCACTACCACATATCACCTAGAAATAATTTGCTTTACTCGTTTTTAACTTACCATGAATGTGATGGATTTTTATTTTAACCAAGTAGTGGCTATTTTGCATCAACGACTTGTAGGTTTTAAAGTTGGAAGTTGAGAATACTTGACTTGTAGAGTCAAGATGTTGTAGTGCCTCAACGGTCTGTAGGTTTCAGGCTAGAAACTTGAGAAGTCTGACATGTAGGGTTAGATGTTGTAATTCAAGTTTTAATTAATAGATAAATTATTTTGTTCTAGAGGACTGGATATAGATGCCACGTTGGCAGTTAACTAGTATAAATCGTAGTGTTTCTCCCTCTGTCCTATTACGTTGTTTTATTGTTGTCTCTGTTCTTTTTTTACTTTTATTTTTATTTTTTTCGGTACTAAGCATCCCAAATAAGAATTTTGAAAAGAAGTTTTTAATAAAGCAAAACACAATTAACCCCCCGTTTCTCGTGTTTTTGAACCTTCATTAAAAACTGCTCCAAATTCGTCTTCATATTAATTCAACGTATCTTGGTGAAAATGACAAGAAAACTAGAGGATTACAATTTTAAAGGATGTCATGCATTTTTTATAGTCCGATGATAAGTCAAAATTTGATAAGCAGAGGATGTTGAGATGTTTACTTCTACAAAAGTTTTGGGCTCAATTGTTTGATTTAAAAAATTTGACTTTTTATTAGAGTGTTGACTAGATACTTTGACGAGATGGTAACCTAGTTTACCAAACACATCATTATCATATTGATGTTTTGATATTAGATTCATCAAAGGCGTGTTAATTAGAGTTAGACACAACTATAATAGATTCTTTAGAGCATTGCCTTGATTTCTTCGTTTATCTTATATTTTAAAAAATATAATATATACAATACTATTTAAAGTAAATTTCTCCATTAATATGAGAAAGTTTAAAAGAATAAGAGTGATATATGATGTTTAGACAAAATATGTAAAATTAGAAACTTTGGAAAAAAAATATTGTTCTATGAACATACTCCTTCTTTTGTCATGAGATAAAAAGATAGAAGATAGAAGATAGAACAAAACAAACAAAAAAAGAGTTGAATATCATTGTTATTAAAAAAAGTTACGAATACATAAGATAGAATATAAAAATGTAGACAAAAAAAAATGGGTAAACTAAGTGTTAGGTTTGGTCAATCTCGCAAAGATCAGTCCTAAAATATTTTGAATAGACTATTGATTCTTGGTATTATATTCCATGAACGCCTCAGTATTAGCTTCCCGTATTTCAAAGTCTTCCTTCTTTACAAACCGAGAGGGATCAAAAGAAAGTGCAGAAGGAGTGACAAAAAAGCCTTTAGATACATACTCTACAGATCCTAAAGCAGTAAGAACGTACAATGGAGGTATCTCAACCTAAGGAATGATCAGAGAAAAATTCAATGGTGCGAAGGGGAAAAATCATTGGCAGTTATAGGTGAACAGACCCAAAAGGGGATACATTTTCACTTGGTGTGCCTTCTGATGCAACAATTAGTATCTTCCTAGTCTGATATTCACGAGCTTTCTAAGAGTGCAAGACCTAAAGGCCGGAGATATCAATAGTATGTCTGAAAGCACTAGAATTGTAAGTAGTCATATGTCTTTCGTGCTCCACGTTGTCTCTAATTTAGTTAGTGAAAAAAGAGAGAACTTTGTCCCACTGAGATGAGACTTCATTAGGATCCAAACTTTAAGCATTCAGAATCATAATCTTATTTAATTTAGTAGTGAAAGAGGTAATGAATGTGTCTAGGTTTGGAAAGCTAGAGGGAAAAGATGGGATGAAAGGGGAAAAGTCTAAAGGTATGTAAGTGTTTAGTTAAGGTTGAGGTTAGGTTGTTTTAGAAGCAGATGAGTCATCTGAGGATGTATCAAATACTAAATCATTTGCAAAGATTTCTGCTATGGTTGCGTCAATCATTTCATCTGAGGTGTTTGTATCTGAATATGAGCTAGAGAAAACAGTGAAGGTATGTGAGGTTGTTATCTTTGAGGGTGTAGAAGGAGGTGGAGGTTTAGTTGGTTCTGGTTCAAAGGGGGTTGCAATTAAAGTTTGGTATTTGGTAGGGTTTAAGAGGGTGTTGTACTAGGTTCAAGTTCAATCGTGTCATTACCACTAACACTACTAATATTAACAAAAGAATGATTATGCTCAAAAAAGGGTTTTACCTTATGTCAAATCCTCAAGATGAGGCTTGCTTCATCCTCATTGGCATGTTCACCATCTTCTTCCTCAGTTACCATATTAGTCATCCTAACTACCCTTTTCCTTTTCTTTTCAAACTCACGAGAAGCTTTTGGAAGAGGGAAGCAAATAGGGGGCATCTTTTGACTAGAGTGGTACATCATGGTGTACTCTAGAATAACCTATTTATTGTCCTCTTAAAATATTTGATCATAGGTGTAATGTAACATCCTATTTTATTTTTTTCTTTTTATTTATTTTTATTTCAAACAACATATATAATTTCTCATGTGATTCCAAACAACAAATAAATAATCCATTGTTAAATTAAAATCCATCAGTATTTCAATTAGATATGTAATACTCAAATTGTAAGGTTCAGAAATGTAGTAATAAAATGAGAATTGGCATAGACTAGAGTTCAACATAAATAAATTTCCTAAAGCTGACCACTACTACTCCTAGAATTAAATGAGATGTTCCATCTATTCTTCTGAAAAGTTTCCCGATTGTGCAAGTAGATTAGGAATGTCATATGTCCAAAAGTAAGGGTCATCTCCAAAATTCTTACCAATAAATAATAAATAAATAACAATAAATAAAACAGTACAATACCCACATAATTAATGGCATGATTCCATTCAAATTGCCACACATACGGTAACAATTGAAGATAACAGAACAATGTTTACGTAATTAATAATATTAGGTCATCCAAAACAACAACCAGGAAGTACACTTAAAATACAACTATATTATTATGATATCTGTATAATTAATAATAATCGTTACTCCATACAAACAACCTTACAATAGAATACCACAATATCTACATCATTAATAACATTAATTCACCCAGGCAATTAAGAATCAAGAGATACAGTAATAAAAACAAGTACAATGTCACATATTAATTCACCCCAAACTAACAACAGGTACATTCATGAGCATAATATCCACATCATTTATTATTAACATTGCTTCATCCAAGCGAACAAATGCAATCGTATACAGATTTATCACTACAATATATACCCCGTTAATAACATTATTTCAACCAATTATCAG
>NC_021167.2:13198958-13199508 GCF_000331145.2 Cicer arietinum | reverse complement strand
TTTTTCATACTTTTAATATGTTCAACATAACCATGAATATAACATGTCACACCATATTTATTTTCTAAATTTTGATAAAAGCAATTCAACATAGTATATATTCAATCTCACAATTCTAAAGTAATTACAATCACACATTCCAAAATAAATGCAATCATACATTCCAAAATAAATACAATCATACGTATAAATATATAATTGGAGTGATGCCCTTACCGATATGAGTGTCGTGATTAAATTCTCACGCAGCAGTCTTTTTGCTCCAATTGCACTACACTGAGATGAATTACCAACTCCTTCTTGAATTCCTTCCTTTTCTATCTTAAACTCTTTTTGCTATATCGCACAACGTTTTTTGAATGGAAGACGTTCCTTTTTGTTCTTTTTTTTCTTTCACGAATGTTAAGCCGTGGGAACGTTAAGGCAGGAGTGGGGAACGTTAAGCCAAAAGTGAGGAAAGTGGCATTTCCACCCAAGCCATGAAACATTTTTTTAACGGTTGCTTTTATTATTATTATTATTATTATTATTATTATTATTATTATTATCA
>NC_021167.2:13196381-13198635 GCF_000331145.2 Cicer arietinum | reverse complement strand
CGTAGCTGAGAAACATGGAACACATCATGAATGTGGGAAAGAATAGGTGGTAACGCAACTTTATATGCTACAGATCCGATTCTTTTGAGGATTTGGTAAGGTCCAATGAACTTTGGTGTGAGTTTCTTTGACTTGATAGCCCTACCAACTCCTGTAGTAGGTGTCACAGGAAGGAACACATGTTCGCCTTCTTCAAATTCTAAGGGCCTACGACGTGTGTCAGCATAACTTTTTTGGCGACTTTGGGAAATCCTCATCCTTTCTCTAATTTTCCTGATCTTTTCTGTGGTCTGCTGCACCATTTCAGGCCCCACTATGGTATTCTCACCATCATGATACCAACAAAGTGGTGTCTGACATTTCCGTCCATAAAGAGCTTCGTATGGTGCCATCTCAATGCTTGCATGAAAACTATTATTGTAAGTGAATTCTACTAACGGTAAACATTCATCCCACCTCCCGCGACCGTCTAAGGCGCATGCTCTGAGAAGATCCTCTAAAGTTTGATTAGTTCTCTCTGTCTGTCCGTCGGTCTGCGGGTGATATGCAGAACTTAATCTCAATTTCGTCCCTAATGCTTCATGTAAGGCTCCCCAGAAGTGCAAGGTAAACTTTGGATCCCGATCTGAGACGATGCTGGAAGGAACTCCATGAAGTCTCACAATCTCAGTGATGTAGATCTCTGTCAATTTAGTCACATTATGGGTGGTTCTCACAGGTAGGAAATGAGCTGACTTAGTTAGACGATCGATTATCACCCAAATCGAATCATTCTTCCTCTGCGTCTTGGGCAATCCTTTAATGAAATCCATGGAAATACTATCCCACTTCCACTTAGGCATGTCTAAGGGCTGCAACATTCCTGCGGGTCTCTGATGTTCAACTTTAGCTTTCTGGCATGTCAGGCAAGCCGTCGCAAACTCGACCACCCGTTTCTTCATTCCAGGCCACCAATAGTTTTGCTTCAAATCTTGGTACATCTTGGTCACCCCTGGATGAAAACTCAGTTTACTCTTGTGTGCCTCCTCAAGAATAATCTCTTTTATCATGTCCACTGCCGGGATGCAAATGCGCCCGTTGCAGCGCATAATATTGTCTGGCCCCACCTTGAATTCTGGTGCCTTCCCTTGCACAATCAAGTGTCTCTTCTGCTGAAGTAGTTCGTCGTCGAATTGGTGTTTCTGAATGTCCTCAATTAGCCCATTAGATATGGTTATCATGCTAAATTTCAATTCTCCTGGTGCAAACTCCACATTCAAGTTAAGATCACGAAACTTCTCTAGTAATTCTTGTTCTTTTACCATTAAGGATGATACAAGTATATTTTGTCTACTTAAGGCATCTGCAACTACGTTGGCCTTTCCCGGGTGGTATTGCAATTTAAAGTCGTAATCCTTCAAGGTTTCCATCCACCTTCTTTGCCTCATATTGAGCTCTTTTTGATCGAACAGGTATTGCAAGCTTTTATGGTCACTAAAAATTGTAAATGTACTCCCATACAAGTGGTGTCTCCAAATTTTTAGGGAAAACATTATCGCAGCCAGTTCCAAATCATGTGTGGGATAGTTCCTTTCATGTATTTTTAGTTGTCGTGACGCATAGGCTACTGCCTTCTTATTCTGCATGAGGACACTTCCCAATCCTTGATGAGATGCATCACAATAAACTTCGTAGGGTTCGTCTGGTTGTGGCAAAGTTAGTACCGGAGAGGTCATCAAATGTTCCTTTAATAGTTTAAAACTCGCCTCACACTCTTCTGTCCATGCAAATGGTTGATCCTTTCTTGTAAGTTGGGTCAGTGGGGATACAATCTTAGCAAAACCCTCAATAAATCTTCGGTAATAGCGGGCTAATCCAACAAAGCTTTTAATGTCTGTAACAGTCCTTGGCCGCTTCCAATCTACAACGGCCTTTACCTTGCCTGGGTCGACCGCAATTCCTTCATTCGAGATCACATGTCCTAGAAAATTAACTTCCTCCAACCAAAATTCACACTTTGCTTGGTTGGCATACAATTGTTTCTCTCGCAACACTGATAGAACTTGTCGTAATTGCTCCTCATGCTCCTCTCGACTTTTGGAATAAATGAGAATGTCATCTATAAATACCACTACGAATTTATCCAAAAATGGATGGAAGATACGATTCATGTAGTCCATAAATATTGCGGGTGCATTAGTCACTCCGAATGGCATTACAAGATACTCGTAATGTCCGTAACGAGTCCGAAATGCAGTCTTGGGAATGTCTTCTG
>NC_021167.2:13194614-13196236 GCF_000331145.2 Cicer arietinum | reverse complement strand
CCGTCCTTTTTCTTTACTAACAAGACAGGAGCTCCCCACGGTGAAACACTAGGTCGAATAAATTGTTTTGACATTAATTCTTCCAATTGTTCTTTAAGTTCAGTTAGTTCGGAAGGCGACATCCGATATGGTGCAATTGAGATGGGTCCAGTACCTGGGTGTAAGTCAATAGAAAACTCAGTCTCTTGCACTGGCGGTAGTCCTGGTACATCAATCGGAAACACGTCAGAGAAATCTCTCACCACTAGTATATCCTTTATCTTGACATCGCGAGTAACTTCCATACTAGTTAGGGACAAAATTTCCATATCACCTTCCTTAAGAGCAACCTTGATTTCGCACGCGGCTAAAAATTTAGAAAGCTCTGGATCGGGAAAAATTACAGTCTTACAACCACAATCTAATAAAATATAATGGTGTGACAACCAATCCATACCAAGGATAACGTCGGGGTTCTTAAGAGGTAGACAAATGAGGTTCACATTAAATTTCCTACTCAACACAACTATAGGACAATGCATACATGCCGTATTTGCAATTAAAGTATTATCAGCAGCGGTGGTAACAGACAAATCAAACAATAAGGTTGTGACATGCAATTCCAATAGCTTTACACAGTCCATAGAGATAAATGAATGTGTTGCACCAGAGTCAAAAAGGACGGTTAGAATTTTACCTGAGATTTCACACTCCCCTTGGAAGGATTCATTCGGGCGAGACGTCCCTTGACCATTTATATTGTAAACTCGTCCTTGAGCTGTTGGGCGTGTGACTTCAGTCGCATGTAGTGAGGCTTCTGCCTTTGGTTCCTTGCAATCCCTGGCTAGATGTCCGGGCTTCTGGCATTTAAAACATACACTGCCGTTGAGAGTGCACTTATTCGCAAGGTGTCTTGGGTCTCCACAACGATAACAGTATGGCTTTGATTCTGAAGTCCTCTGTCTATCATCTGAAATGGAGGTCATTGGACGATATGGTCCCTTATCTGACCCTTGGGGACGACGATATGGATTTTGATCTGGTCTACTACGACCCTGGTTCTGATTACTCGGTCGTGTTGGTCCCCCGTGGTTACCTGTACCCCCACGATTCAGCCTACGGTTCTTCATAGCCTCTACCTCTCTGCACTTTTCCACTAGGGGTTGGAATCGCGTGATTCCCAGAGGTAGTACCGAATCTTGAATTTCATACTTCAATCCATCTTGGAAACGGTGACACATAAAGTCTTCATCAATGGTCTGACAAAAAAACTTGAAGTATCGCGATAAGGATTCAAACTTTGCCGCATATTCTCCCACAGTCATGCTACCAAATTGGTCAGCTTACACCTAACTCACAGTCCAATCAAGATCGAACTGCTCTGATACCAAATTGTAACATCCTATTTTATTTTTTTCTTTTTATTTATTTTTATTTCAAACAACATATATAATTTCCCATGTGATTCCAAACAACAAATAAATAATCCATTGTTAAATTAAAATCCATCAGTATTTCAATTAGATACGTAATACTCAAATTGTAAGGTTCAGAAATGTAGTAATAAAATGAGAATTGGCATAGACTAGAGTTCAACATAAATAAATTTCCTAAAGCTGACCACTACTACTCCTAGAATTAAA
>NC_021167.2:13189474-13193664 GCF_000331145.2 Cicer arietinum | reverse complement strand
TTTTTCATACTTTTAATATGTTCAACATAACCATGAATATAACATGTCACACCATATTTATTTTCTAAATTTTGATAAAAGCAATTCAACATAGTATATATTCAATCTCACAATTCTAAAGTAATTACAATCACACATTCCAAAATAAATGCAATCATACATTCCAAAATAAATACAATCATACGTATAAATATATAATTGGAGTGATGCCCTTACCGATATGAGTGACGTGATTAAATTCTCACACAGCGGTCTTTTTGCTCCAATTGCACTAAACTGAGATGAATTACCAACTCCTTCTTGAATTCCTTCCTTTTCTATCTTAAACTCTTTTTGCTATATCGCACAACGTTTTTTGAATGGAAGACGTTCCTTTTTGTTCTTTTTTTTCTTTCACGAACGTTAAGCCGTTGGAACGTTAAGCAGGAGTGCAGAACGTTAAACCAAAAGTGGGGAACGTGGCATTTCCACCCAAGCCATGAAACATTTTTTTAACGGTTGCTATTATTATTATTATTATTATTATTATTATTATTATTATTATTATTATTATTATTATTATTATTATTATTATCAAAATTAAAATAATATCGTCAGCAATTATTTTTATTCCCAAAAATAAATATAAAAATAAGATAAAATGACTGGGAGTTACATGTAACAACCCAGCCCTTACCGTTACTGGACACTATTAGTCACGGCCTTCTCATCCCCTTCCACCCATTGGAAATAAAGAGTTTTTTTCCTTCAATGTGAATTGAACCCGATACCTAAGGGATAAATATCATTGTCCATTGCTACCTAATAAATTCTACTTTCAGTTCAGTATGGGCATATTGGTGACCATAGTGGAGGCAGAAGTAGTGTTGCAGATAGTAGAAGAATAGGTGGCACTTGAAGCCATTAAATGAGAGTTTTAGAGTAGTTTCGAAATTTTTGCAAAAGTGTGGGAAATACATGCAAATAAAAATAAAACACTTAAAAAGTGTAAAACAATAACTACCACACACGCGTTAAGAGACAAAAGATAATTTGTGTAAGAATATCACAAAATACACACATCTTTCAAGAGAACAATTCTTATATTGAATAAATTGAATTTTCATCAACTAGATGCAAAAGAAAAATTTAATTCATTAGAGACAGATCATACATATTTAACTAATAAGTTTATTTTATCAGAGGTAGAGGCATACATGGATTTCAAAATCACTCATTTATAAATTAAATATTTAAAATTTTCTTTATAAAATTAAATATATCTTCAAAAGCGGTTTTGTAAAAATATTTGACCATTAATGATCGGTGTCAATAACAGACTTCAAAATGTTCAATAGTGAAAGTTCATCATGTTATGTCTTGAACATATGCCAATAAATCAAATGAACAAGATCATGATCCTGTACTGAATGAATAAAAGAATCTTACATAATGAGCCATAAAAATTAAGAAAAATGATCTTTCAGATTTTCACAAGATCTGTTAAGTCAAAGTACAAAATTCATTTTGATATTTTATAAAATCTGTACATTATGATAAATAAGCTATCAAATGAATAAATGAGCACTGAAGTCCAAAAAGATCACAAGAGTGCAACTTGCAAAAGTTCAAATTGCAACTTTATGAACATCATAAAGTTGCAAGATTAGAAAGTTCCTATGAAAAGTACAAAAGTAACTAAAAAATTGGTAACATCATTATACTTGCACTGTTCACTAATTTGAGGAACCATCAATTAGAAAAGATGTGTATTGGCACAAGGTTTCTCTTTACCCTGCACTACATAGAAAAAATTATGCAAACATTAAGAAGCCAATCTAAAGTTCAATGTTCATGAATCCTCAAGACCTTCACTTTTACAGGTTATCAAACATTGAAACTTGTATATATATATATAGATGACATTATAAACTTATCAGGTTTCAGCTGTGATTGCAAGTTAGTCAAGACTGACTAGGAAGATAATTTATAAGCTTGCTAAGGCTAGTAAAGAAATGTCAGGTTGACTGAATTGTGTAAGTGTAGGAATTGAGAAGTTGCCTCAAGAATTTTAGTGGAAAATCTCACTAAAGGTGGGGACTAGACGCATCCCAAGTTTTGATGAACCAATATAAAATCTAGGTGTATTTCTTATCCTTACATATCATTTAAATACCTCACAAATCAAACACACTATAATTCACAATCTAATGTCATTGATATACTAATCCTTCCGAACATTTTGAAGTATTTTTTTTTTCTTAATACTTCAAGTCAACATACTTGAGAGTTAATTTTAAAATACAAGAACAAATTTAAAAAATGTAATTCAAATCCTCATTCTTTGTGACCCTGAATTCTACTTTAGATGATACTTCTCTTGTTGAAGTTTTTCTTCAAGAAGGACATGTCTTATAATTATATTAAGAATTTAGGATTTTAATTAATCCTTAAAACTTGTGGTGTTTTGAGAAGTTGCACTCTTTTATGTGATTATGAGATGAAAATATAATTAATCTTAGTCATAAATCAAAAGTTAGAGCTCGATCGCAACATAGAGGTACGTTGCAAATTAAAAGAATATTTGTAGAGAAAATGAAGAGCTATTTATTTTTGAAATGATCAAGATTAGTAACTAATTATTGTGTTTGTATTTTTTTTTCATCATCCTAAATTGAACTCAGAATCTCTAGTTTTTTAAATTTTAACTCAAATCCGTTGAACAACTCACCCATTTCAAAAAAGATAAGGTTGTGATTTATTTCGAACCAAAATCATCCACCAAGCAATGACAGTTTGATACAATCTCTGAAATTTTGATCTTAATAAGTTATAACATGATTAGGTTCTTCCTCAAGCAAACTGAAAATTTACTTTGAGCATCTTCAAGTGACTCCATAGAAGATGTAGATGCCACTCTCCAAAGTGATGAGATGCATATCCCTTGAGATACACATTTTCCTACCTTAAATTTGTTTCATAAAAAATATGTAAAATGGATGGTATTGATTTTAATCCACAAATATAACCTAAATATGGACCATATATATATATATATATATATATATATATATTTAAAATTTAAATTATGTAGATCAATTTCAACATGAACAAGTCTTAATTATATTTCGGTTCAATTGAGAATTAATTTGAAAGGGAAGGAAAATGATAATATTTTGAGAAGATGAGAGGAAGAGGTTAAAAAAACTTTTACCTTATTTGAAAGTGTTTTTGTAAAAAATGAAAATAAAATACTACTTTAGAGTACAATAAAAAGATGGAAGAATTTTAAATTTTTTCAAACACTAAAAAATTCCTCCAAAATACTTCTCAATTACATTTTTGAGGTTCACATACAAAAGAAATTTATTATAACGAAAAAAAAAATACCTATTTAAATTGGAAGATTACCTTTGCTTCATTTTCTCTTTATTTTTCCCTAAAACTATCCTCTTTCATTTCCTAGTAACTCCCAAACATAAAACTTCATATTCTTCCAGAACAATCGATTAAATTTAATCAATTTGACTTTTGATATGATTGAGAAGCAAAACTATTCTAAAGTTTATGACAGAAACTGACGTGACTTATATATTATTTTTTTAATTGCATATTTTGCTCCTAATTATTGCGGTAGGATGATTTTGACTCTCGTAATTTATTTTAGTAATTTTAACCCTTCAAACTTTGTCTCGTTCTAACTATGAGAAACCCCATTAATTTTTGGGATGTTTAAAGTATATGTGACTAATTTTAATGATGTGACATAGCACACTATTTATTAATTAATTAATTAAAAAAGTTAGATACTAAAGTTTTGCTTCTACTATTTTTATTAATTAATATAATTTATTCTTTTATTTAAAATAGAATAATTTTTGTCTATTTTCTCATATTTTAAAATTTTAAAAATAGTAATTTAATAAATTTTAAATGATATGACATACTATCTAATAATATAAAATAATTTAAATACATTAATTATTTATATATTATTAATAAAATTACAAAAATAAATAATTTTATAAGTTGTAAGTGAAGTTTTTAAAAGATTTTAATATAATTTCATGCATAATAAATGAGTGAGAACAAAACTGCAATTAGAATTAACTCAAACAATTAAAAATAGAAAATTGATACTTGATAAATGATATATTTAAATATATATATATATATATATATATATATATATATATATATATATATATTAA
>NC_021167.2:13186587-13189460 GCF_000331145.2 Cicer arietinum | reverse complement strand
AACACATACTAATGATAACTTTTATATATTTTGAAAATTTTATTATAAATATTTTTAAATATTGAGTGATAAATATATATATATATATATATAAAAAGTATAGTTTTTATTGTTGATTACACAGTATGACAAAAGTTATTAATTACAAACATCGGAAGTAAATAGTTAGTTTAATATCCGTTATTTATCAAATTTAAAAATATAATGGTATAAACAAATATATAATGTGTCATCGTGGTAAGAAAATGATTTTAATTATTATACCATAATAATATAAGATTTTGTAATATAAATAATTAATTAAGTTAATAAATAATTAAATTTAAAATTATATTTTGAATGTATAATGTTAACGATATATAAAATTATTATAAATATCAAGAAAATATTATTTAATATGTTAATTATATAGTATTTAAATAAGTATATACTCTATTGTAATTATATTGTATTAGTCTAATCTAAAATTTGATTAACCACAGTTCCGTTATGGTTAAATATCCAAATTGTCATAGTTCACTCATGGTTAAACGTTTGCATGTAGTTTAGAGTTGGTTTTGGTCAGACATGTTATTTGATCCAATCAAATTAATTGGTTTGAATTGTGTATATTAAATATCGTATTTTTATTAAATTTCAAAATAATTCAACTATTGATTTTTTTTTTCAGTTTCACTCTACTACGAAACAATTTATTTTCAACTTTAATGATATGAAGTAAAACTTGAAAACATATTATAGTGATTAAAAACAAAATTTTAAAATTTTTCAGAGAACAAAAATTAATTTAATTTAATTTTTATAATTGTTTTTACAATTTTTTAAACATAACAATAATTATAATAAACTTTATTTAAAAAAAATATACAAAACACTTTATTTATTTTTTAGGTTAAATTACATCCGTCGTCCCTTAACTTAATTTCAGGTAACGTTTTAGTCCTTTATCTTTTTTTTTTTTCCGACTTGGTCTTTATTTTAATTTTAAGTGACAATTCGATATTTTATGTTTTAAAATTTCAACAATGTTATCCTTTTTCATACAAAAATTTAAAAAAAAATTCAATCAAAACACATAAAATTAATTATATTCTTCAATATAATACAAATTTCATCAAATTCGTAACGCAAATCTTCAAATAAACTCATATTTTCATACTTTATTTGATATTGTTAGGAATAAAGAATTAAATCAGGAAAAAAAAAAGATAAAGGACTAAAATGTTACCTGGAATTAAGTTAAGGGACCACGGATGTAATTTAGCCTATTTTTTTAATATATACTGATTTTTTTTTTTTTAATATATACCGATCAATTGTTCATTAATAATTTTGAAGTCTAACATATTATCTTCAATTATTATTGTATCTATATATTACGCAAGTTATATTAAAAAAAATGTAAATTTAATATTTATCTCAAATGAATGATTTCTATTAAAAGTTTTATTTTGTAGCAATATTTCTGTTAGAATTATTTCTTGCAAAATACTCAATCTTCTTATATCATATTTTTAATATTTAGTTGCAATACTAATGGATTTAACTTACATACTCATATACTTTTATGCAAAATATTTATCAAAATACTAATTTTCTAACAACAACAATAAAATTTTTCTCTAAATAATCCTTCACGAAAACTTGTTTCATAAAAATAAAAAAGTTAATAAAAAATAAATTGAAATTAATTAAGAAATAAATCAAAACTTGATGAAATTTCATTTTTTTAAGATTTACTACACCATTTCAGGTACAATTGTTGCAAATGAGATCTTGAAGCCTAGTGTGACTTAAATAAAAAAAAAAAAAAAAAAAATTTCATCAAGTTTTGGACTAAAATTATGTTTGAGGGACCAAAATTGGAGATAAATAAAATGGAGAGACTATTACGATTCAGTTAAAATAGGGTAACCAAAACT
Organism: Cicer arietinum; assembly: GCF_000331145.2. Classification (NCBI taxonomy): domain Eukaryota; kingdom Viridiplantae; phylum Streptophyta; class Magnoliopsida; order Fabales; family Fabaceae; genus Cicer; species Cicer arietinum. The sequence goes on along the minus strand of NC_021167.2, from coordinate 13,187,538 downwards.
ACAATTAAGTCTAACATTAAATATATTAAAGTCAGTTAAGTTTTTCTTTAACAATAAAAATTGTTATATTTTTTACTTATATAGAACACGTGAGACAGTATAAACTAATGTAATATTAAATATAATGTAACATATAATGCTAGACATGTTTGTAGTATTCAATAAAATTCGTGTAATTATTGTATTTTATATTCATTATTAAATTTATATAATTTTAAAATAATATATTTTATTTGACCATAATTATTAAATTGAGATTTTTCATGAAATAAATTTATAAAAAATGAGTTTAGGAAAAAAAATAAAAATTAAGGAGGATAAAGATCAGATAGAAATATCTTTAAACTATAGTTCAACTGAAAATTGCTGATATTGTTAGATCTAACGTCTTGTTTCAAATTCAAACCCAAAACCACACAATTTTGTAAATTAATTATAGTAGAATTTATTATTTTTTCAATAAAAAAAATCAAATAGAAATTAATATTTCAGTTTTATAAAAAAAATAAACAGGACGTAAACATAAGAAAATTAACAAAAATAAACAATAGAAATAATGAATTATATATAATTGATATATATGATACAATTTAGTAGGTATTTAATGCAATATACTATATAAACATATGTATAATAAATTACCATATTAATATTATTTTTATAAATTAAAACAATAAAAATAAATAAATATGATTTAAGTAGGTAACCAAATAGATATAAAAATTAATAACACAAAAATTTCAAAATTTAAAATATCTTTACTTTATTTTACTAATCATACATGGATATGGATGATTAGTTAAAAGTTAAATCTTGATATACTCATTCTAAATGTATAAACAAAATTTATATGCATTTCTTTATATACTTTTAATATGACTGTTAACTTTACCGACTATATTTTTATTAAATTACAATTTTCACATAAAATCTGTTACAACTACAGACGGT
>NC_021167.2:13116332-13186516 GCF_000331145.2 Cicer arietinum | reverse complement strand
CCTATAAAATAAATATATAAACCAAGTGGCAAGGAACACCACATATGATATATCTTGACCGACTTAATTTAATATTTAATATTAAATATTAAATATCAATGTCCATTACGTAACTATATCACTATTTAAATTTGGACACTAGTTCATCACACTCTCCTTAAATAGAGCTACATACCTAGCCTACTAATTAAGTAACAACTCCAACCTTCATTCTTCATTTTCATTTTTCCATTTTCATCAAAATGAAGGATACTTTAGTTTTATATCCAGCTCTTGGAAAAGGACACCTTAACACTATGATTGAGTTAGGCAAACTTATATTAACACATAACCCTTCACTTTCCATCACTATTCTCATCCTTTCACCACCAAATACCAAACCACATCCATTGGAAGATATTCAAACTCTTGTCAAAACTTTTGCATGTGAATCTTTTCCCTCTATTACTTTCCATCACATTCCTTCCATTTCATTTCCCATCACACTTCCACCTCACATACTCCCTCTTGAAGTATGTCGTCGTAGCAACCACCTTGTTGACCATATTCTCCAATCCATTTCAAAAAGTTCAATTCTCAAAGGTGTTATCTTAGATTTCATGAACTATAGCACAAACCAAATAACTTCAACACTTGATATACCTACTTATTTTTACTACACTTCAGGAGCTTCTTCTCTTGCTGTATTTCTTCAACTTCCAACCATTCATCAAAACACCACAAAATCCCTTAAAGACTTTCACATGTATCCTAAAATCCATGGATTACCTATGATTTCTATAGAGGATATGCCAGAGGAAGTTAGGGATCGTGAGAGTCAAAGTTACAAGGTTTTCTTAGAAATGGCAAGAAGCATGAAGGAAAGTGATGGAGTTATCATAAACACTTTTGATGCCGTTGAAGAAAGAGTATTAAAAGCTTTAAAAGGTGGGTTGTGTCTTCCTGAAGGAACAACACCTCCATTCTTTTGTATTGGACCAATGATTTCACCTCCTTGTAAGGTGGAAGACGAAAGAGGGAGTTTGTGTTTGAGTTGGCTCGACTCGCAACCGAGTCAAAGCGTCGTGCTATTGAGTTTTGGAAGCATGGGAAGATTTTCTCATACTCAATTGAATGAGATAGCTTTTGGATTGGAGAAAAGTGAACAAAGATTCTTGTGGATTGTTAGGAGCGAGTTAGACTTAGAAGAGTTGAGTTTGGAAGAGTTATTGCCGGAAGGATTTTTGGAGAGGACAAAGAAGAATGGTTTAGTGGTAAGAAATTGGGCCCCACAAAGAGCAATATTGAGTCATGACTCGGTGGGTGGGTTTGTGACACATTGTGGATGGAACTCGGTATTGGAAGCTATTTGTGAAGGAGTGCCTATGATAGCATGGCCTTTGTATGCTGAACAAAATTTAAACAAAGTGACTTTGGTTGATGAAATGAAAGTGGGTTTAAAAGTGAATAAGTCACAAGATGGACTAGTGAGTGGAATTGAGTTAGGAGAGAAAATTAAAGAGTTGATGGAATCTAACCATGGAAAAGAGATTAGAGAGAGGATTTTGAAAATGAAAATAAGTGCTAAAGAAGCTAAACAAGGAGGTGGATCTTCTCTTGTTGATATGAAAAGGTTGGGAGATTCATGGAGGGAGCATGCTTCTTGGAATAGTTTATCACCAAATTCTCCTTTTCTTCTTCATTAAAAATGAGAACTAGATCTTTGTGAGAATAAAATTAGAATATGTGTTAGTACCAATTAATAAAAAAAGTAGAAAAGCATGTGATATGTTGAGAAGTTAATTAAATATTAGTGTGATGAGTATCTCATTCTATGTCATGGAAAATGATTTTTTTGCATCCAATGTAATTTCTTTAAAATAAATTTGTTTATGATATAATTTATTTAAACTAAGATATGTGGCTGTTTTTTATATTAGAATAATGAACGGATGGCAATGTTTCGAAAAAGTGGTGGCAGCTGGAACGATAAAGATCTTTTGTTTTTATATAATAAAATTTAAAGGCAAATTAAATGAATGTCTTAATCGAAGATACAAAAAATTGTAAAATTTACTCAACATTTATGAAGAGATTTAAACTTATCTGTCTCTAAAACATTAAGAAGGTTCAAACTAGTAGGTTGGGTGAATAGTTGCTTAAAAATTTTAATATTCAAATTCGAACTCAATTTGAAGAAAGAAAAAAACACTAAACAACAATTAATTCATAATTTTGATCGTTTGAAAAAAATAAGTTTAAATTCACAATTTTTTTTGGTCCTAAACAATTTACAATTTTAATGTCTTATTTTATACTATTAAATCAAACAGTTGGAGTTAATAAAATTTAGTATAGTAAATAATAGTGTCAATAGATGTGCATATTAAGAGCAACCCGTGTTCTTGATAATATTTTTTATAATCACATGAATAAACAATAAAACATCATGTACCTCCACCAGATGTTTTTATTGTGTTTTTTTATAACCTGACAGGGTGAATAGACACCAATATTAGATTATAATGTAAAAATTGTGGAGATATTTGTAAGATTAGCACCTAGTTTTTTCAAATCAATTATTAAATAATTGATTTTAAAACATCTTACGCTTACCAGCCTCGTGATTGCTCTATGCAACCTAAGTTTTTGTACATGTTTTAGTAATTTTGTCCGTCTATCCTCTGATACACTAAGAAAAGTTCAAATATGGTAATATATTTTATATTATAAAAAAATTAAAATTTAATATAAATAAGTAATATAAGAGGTTGGATCGATCTAAAAAAAATTTCATAGAATAAAAAAATATTGAATCCAATAAAATTTGATTTATTGTAAAAGAAACGACTTAGTACTAAATTTTATTGATTTTAACAAGAATTTTAAATTAGTGAATGGATCTTTACAAAAAGAATATTACTGAACGCTATATAATTAAAAACTTCAAAAACATTAATACGATTATGTCACTTATTAATAAAAACTTGTATAAACATAGTAAAAGGTTTATTTAACTATTTTATTTATATTAAAAATATATAATTAAATAAAAGACAAAAATATTACTTTATTAAATTATTAAATTAATATTGATGTATTTAATATATATATATATATAAAGTAGAAGATGTTGAATTAAATATGACATAAATAATATTCATTAACGTTTACAAATATTATATTTATATTATTTCATATAATTTATTTCCCTAGTTGAGTAGGTTATGTCACTCATCGGTTCCTTTGAAAAGTATTAAAAAAAAAAAGCACAAAGGTGTATAAAACCCATTACAAAAGCTATAAATCATACAAATTGAATACAAGCAACTGGATTAATCCACCAATGGAAGAAAACTAAATTTTTATTCACCCCTCTCTATTTATGAACTAAATCTAAGACAACCGTTTGATGTAATTGACCACCTCCAACAGATTTTCAACCTTTTCATTAAAAATAATATTATTTATTTCCATTCAAATGCAGTAAGCTAATTAATGCCAACCAAACTAAATGAGGAACCATGCATGTTGCCATTTTTTCAACTGCCTACAGTGGAAATATGAATATCTAACCACTTAACAATTAAATTCCAAACTTCCTAAGTTTTTGGACAAGAGGAAAAAAGGTGACAAGATGTTTCAAAGTTGTCCAATTTCCCAATTGAACAAAGGTCAAGCCACCATAAAGAATCTTGTGCTCCGGTTTCGACTCCTTCCAGAATAAACAAATTAATTTTGACATTTCTGTGGATTTTTTATTTATATATCATATTTTTCAAAAACACTTACTACAATACAATTTTATTTTGTTAAAAACTTTCTTAGGTTCTTTTTCTGATTTAATAAATAAAAATAAAAAATAATAAAAATAAAAATAAAAATAAAATATTATTAATTTAATAAATAAAAAATAATAAATTATTTATAAAAATATTAAAATAATATTAACAAAATACATTTAATAAAAAAAAATAATATCAAGTTTAATGTGTTTGAGTAGATGTGTCAAAACAAATAAAATGTCTCTAATATTTTACAGATAAAATAGCATATTGTGTTGACAACTTCCTCCTATTTTTTTTCATTCGATCTAGTAAATAAAAAATTATAATAATAAAAATAAAATATTGTTAATATAATAAAAAATAATAAAATATTTTAAAAACACAAGATTATATTAATAAAATAAAATAAAATACAATTAATAGAAAAAACATCAAATTTAGGGTGGTTGAGTAGATGTGCAAAAACAAATAAGTGTCCCTCTTATTTTAGAAATAAATCAGCAACTTAATTCTATTTTGTTAACAACTCCCTCTTAACTTTGATGTATTTTTTTCTATTAAATATATTTTGTTTTATTTTATTAATATTATTTTAATTTTTTATAATTATTTTAATTTTATTTATTTATTAAATTAACAATATTTTATTTTTATTATTTTTATCTATTAGACCGGGAGGAATTTGTTAACTAAATAAAATTGTGTTGCTATTTTATGTGCAAAATATTAGAGATACGTTATTTGTTTTGCCACATCTACTTAACCGCATTAAGTTTGATGTATTTTTTTTTTCTATTAGATGTATTTTATTTTATTTTATTAATATTTTTATTATTTTTTATTTATTAGATTGCAGGAAAAATAGGAAGAAGTTGTTAACAAAATAAAATCGTGTTTTTGTTTTATCTATAAAATATTATGAACACGTTGTCTCTTTTGGCACATATACTCAACCACAAGTTTGATGTATTTTTTCTATTAAATATATTTTATTTTATTAATATTATTTTGTTTTTTTAAAATATTTTTATAATTTTTTATTTATTAAATTAAAAATTATTGTTTTGTTAAATTCAAAAAAAAAATTAAAACATAATACATGGTCTATCTCCAAGATGCGACCTCTCATTGAAGAAAGAAAATTATTCCTTCGTGTGATGGTATTATGGGGATGAGAGAAGGTGAAAAAACTTAAGATATTTTAATATATTTTTAAATGTGGAGTATAATGGTTAATTTTTTTTTTTCGAAAAAAGATTATATATAAATAAAAAATCTCATTTCTGTACATGTAATTAATTATTAGCCTCTTCCAAATAGAATTTGTATCCGTAAGACTTCTCCAACATTTAGACGAGAGATTAAAAAAATGCAATTTTTTTACAAATTCTTCGGAGACCAAGACAAATTTGAGGGTTTTGATATCTACCTTGCTCATGAATCAAAAATGCCAATAATATTATTATAATTTTTAAATTCTATATACATATACATATTGAATATACTTAATATTTTTTAAATATTAAAAATTATAATCTCATCTTTATAGAAAATATTTTATAATTTTATATTGTCTAATAATAATAATAATTTTATTATATTAATTATAATAGATATAATTTTTAATTTATATATATGAATAGGTGCGAGTTTGAGTAAAAGAATCTTACAATCGCAAATTAAATCTAAATTTTACATCTACTAAAAAATAAGAACGAAAGTGAATTTTCTCGGAATAATTAAGTATAGTGATGGGAAAGCAAAATATCCTTTCAATTGCCATTCCTAATCGGCAACAACATCTTGAAAAACCACCCTAATTATTTTTAGCCTCAATTTGAAGAGCAAGTGTGTAACCAACCCAATTATACATAGCATACATTGTGCTATGTTTCAAAAAAGTGGAATCCATCAATCACTAATATTTTGCTAACATCGTCCGGCAATCTGTATTCTTGTCGCGCTTCCGACAAAAAATTACATTTCCCATTTAATTTGATTTCCCATTTAATTTGATTATATATAGTTTGATGTATTTGGTAGAAGAATCCAATCATGTTCTCCAGTAAAGTTGCAAATGCGAAAGAAATTCTTAGCACTATCAAAAAGTTTTCGTGGATTTGGTTTATTAATATGGAGGGTGATTACCGAACTCATTTGTAATGGATTAAGTGTATCTCTTAACTCTAGATTAATACATCATTTGTTTATAAAAGAAAAAAGTTCCCAAACTTCTAGAATCACATCTGCACGAATCATACTCCGTCCAAACAAATAACGAGAAAAGACAAATTATTGGGTGAATACTCACCTTACAATGCAATAATACTTATGTTGGTTTAGAAGGAAAGAGAAGGAAGATAATATTTTAAGAGGTTAAATAAGTATTTAGTTCTTTTAAATATATTATGTTTTGTTTTTAATTTTTCTAAAGTTTTCTTTTTTAAAAATAATATTACTTTAAATATTTTTTATTAATTATTTTGATCTCTAATTATTTTGGCCAACTCATGAATATTATTAAAATTTTGGAATAATTTTTTTAGGTATATTTAGAATATTGTAAGAATCTCTTTTATTAAAATTTGAATTTTATTTAATGAAATATCAATTATGTATGAATTTTTAAGTATTAAAAGCTTAAAAAATCATATTAATTTATTTCATGTTGAATAAAATCTAAATTTTTATGTGAGAGATACTTATAATGTTATAAAGATGTATGAAAAAATTATAATGATGTACACAAGTTTACTTAAAAGGAGAGATCAAAATTATTGATGAAAAATATTTGAAAAACTATTGTTTGAACAAAAATTTTAGAGGAACTAAAAATAAAAAATAAAATATATTTATAAGAATAAAAAAAAACTTATTTAATCCTATTTTAAATTTTGTTTGTTTGGTCCAGTTTTTAAGAAATAAGAAAAAAGAAGAGTAGTAAAGCAAAATCTCTCATATATCTCTTCATTTTAGAGAAATTTGGAGGAAAGAGAAGAAAAGACTAAAATAACAAAAAATAAATATAATTAAAATATCTTCTTTCACCTCTTTTAAATCAAATATATAAAATAAAATAGAAATTCAACAATTCAAATAGACCTTTAGACACAACCAATCAAAAAATTCAAATAAAAATAAAATAAAATTTGTAAAAAAGGTAAAAGAAAAACACGTGTTTTCAAATTAATAGAAAAATTCTTATAAGAACCACGGTCCACCTTAGAACAATATTCGAAAAATGTTTAAACTTTTAAATACTACATAAGTCATTTTTTAAAAATAAAGTTAATCATTATTTTCATTTCAATGATATCGGTTCGATAATAACTTAATTGATATCGACTTGATAAAAATAAAAGTAAATAAATATGTATCTTTTATTTAATCGACATTAATCCAATCATCATCTTATTCATAAAGACGAGAAAGACGATGAATACTAAGCAACAAATAAATATAAATTTCAAATAAATATTATTGAGAATAAACTAAAATTAGAGAACACGAGATATATCGACCTTGGCTGAGACGTGCAAAAGCACTAAATGTAAGAGTATTTCTCCACCACATTTCAACTACTCGATAGAATACAACCTCTACTTATCATCGCATGCGAACAAATAAGAAAATAAGAACACGTGAACCACTTTTTGATGGTCTAAGAGAACAATATTATTTTATATAAGTTGATGATGTGGCATACGTCAAACATATACTACAAGTTCTCATTGTCTATGCCGTGCCCAAAACCACATGTATATACATAATATAATACATATACTTATTTTAGAAAAGCTTCTAGTTGTTTTTATCTTAGACTATTCTTTTAGGTGTGACCAAGTATCCATGTGCCTTTTGTGGTGTACTTAAAAGAATTTTGCATGACTTTTGTTTTTCTTGCCTTCTTGTTAGCAAATAATTGTGTGAATTTTCGGCAACATTTTATAGAAGGTGAGTAAAATATTTTTGTTCACAATAATATTGGGATAGACACATTAATAAAATCTTTTTTATTGGAATAAAAAATTTCAAACACAACCGATGAAAATAAATTATCACTAATTAAAGTGAATTCAATGTGATAACTAGGGCATATTGATAAGGAATTTTTCCAAAGTTACAAAGAAAATAAAGGAAAATGTTATGAAAGAAACTTCAATAGTGATAATTTGTTCCAATCAACACACAAGTCACTATGGAAAGTTCATAACTGAATGATAGTCAATTAGTAACTAACTATTTTAGTTAGTTGTTGCAGTTAATTATTTGTACTATAAGTAGTTAACTCTATTCAATTTTGTCATTATTTTTGTAATTCATTTTTATAAACTCATTGATAGAAAGGTGATAAAGTTAGATCAAAAGGTGAGAGCACCTTGCTCGAAGCAAAATACAATTTGATTCTTGAGTTAATTTTTCACCTTTATTAAAAAGTTCAAATTAATTCATTGAAGTGGTGTTTTCTTATCAAATTCTCAACAAACTAGTGCAATGAGCATGGAACTTCAATGTTCTCCATGTAGAAAAATTCATGGTTTTAAAAGACTTTGGCTTATGGCATTTGAAGATGCAAGCTCTTCTTGTTCAATAGAGTTTGCTAGAAGCTTTGAAGGGAGCATAAAATATGGATGATACTTTGATAAATAAGGAGAAAACAACAATGCTCGAGAAGACTCAAAGTGCAATAATACTAAGTCTTAGAGATAAAGTTTTGAGGCAAGTTTTGAAGGTGAAGACTGTTGAAGGGGTTTCGGTCAAGCATGAAGGGTTGTATGTGACTAAATCTTTGGTAAATCGCCTTTATCTCAAGCAAGCTTTGTATTCTTTCAAAACGAATGAAGAAAAATCATTAATAGAACAACTTCTTATGTTCAATAAATTGATTCTTAATTTGGAGAACATTGATGTTAGTATTGAAGATGAATAATCAAGCTTTGTTACTCTTGTGTGGTTTGTCAAAGACTAATGCACACTTCAAAGAAACTCTGTTATTTGGGAGAGATCCTTGAGCTACACACTGCGTCAAAAATAATATTTTACAGAAGTGCTGTTGTATAATATTTTAAAATTAACGGAGGATACAACAACACTTTTTTGACAAACGCTTTTGCAAAAGTGCTATTGTAGGGTCATAATGTTTACAACGCTTTTGCTGAAAGCGCCGTTGTAGGGTCACATAGCATTTTGGATTTTATTAATTTTTTGTTTTCAGCGCTTTGGATATAGGCGCTGAAAAATATAACACTATCACATTATGTTTACATTGTTTTTAGAGCACTTTGTATATAAGCCCAATAAAATATAGCGTTTTCACATAATTATAGTGTCTTTTAGAGCGCTTTGAATATAAGCGTTGTAAAATGGTGCGTATTTGATAAAAATAATTCCCTTTATATAAATACAAATATATTTAATACATTCTCTCTCTAATCCTACGAACCGTCCTCTTCTCTACTGTGCGAACCCTCTTCTCCTCTACTATGTGAACCCTCCTCTAATGTGCGTCCTCTTCTCGCTGAACCCTCCTCTACTGTGCGTCCATTTCTACTGAGTGATTGTTGTCTCAAGTATTTCTACTGTGATTAATTTGTTGTTGTCAGTAAAACTGATAAAATATTACCTAATAAATCATATAAAATGTTACCTGATAGTAGATGACATAACCTTATAAATTATATAAATTGTTACTTGATAAATCAAATAAATTGTTACCTGATAAATGATATAAAATCTATTCTTTTTTGAAATATGTTTGATCTGTTATGTTTTGAAATCAGACTTGTATATATAACTTTGGACCTTGATTTCCATTTTCCAATATTAGACTATATATACTATAGATTGGTATAATGTTATCAGTAGCTTATCATTTGTGTAACATTGCATTCATATATGTCATATAAAATGGATCGGAAATGGATGTCTGCCAAACGATTGTCAAAATAGTATGAGGATTGAGTGAATGAGTTTGTAGCGAAGAATACAAAAGACCCAAATCGAATCATTTGTCCTTGTTTAAAATATTTATTTAGAAAATGCGATAGGAAAGATCAATTGGAAGGACATTTAGTATGACATGAAATTGATCAAAGTTATATACATGTTGGATAAGACACAGTGAGAAAAAAAAGGGAACACTAATTTTTTAGAATGGTTTGACATATACTTCAAATGATTTCAACACAGATACATATGAGCGGAACCGAGTTGAGGAGATTGCAAAAGTAGTTGAAGAAGATCTTCGGGATTGTCCTAAAATGTTTGTGAGTTTTTGATTGATGTAGCGAAACCATTATATAATGGTTGTACTAAATTCACAATACTGTCGGTGATATTAAAGTTGTACAACTTAAAAGTGATTAATGGATGATCTGATAAAAGTTTCTCATAATTATTAACACTCTTAAAAGATATGTTGTCAGATGATAATTAACTTCCCAGTTGAACCTACAAGGCTAAACGAATTTTGTGCTCTATTGGCATAAGTTATGAAAGGATTCATGCGTGTCCTAACGATTGTATTTTATTTTGAAACGGATATGAATTACTAAAGACGTGTCTGAAATACAATGTCTACTCCAGCAAAAGTCGTGTGGTAGTTTCAACACCCTGCAAATTCTCCATAATGGGCAAAAATTGATCACGGGTATCCTGATTTCGGGAGAGAGTCAAGAAATCTACGACTTGCACTTTCTACAGATGAAGTGAATCCACTTGGTGTTCAAAGCATCTCACACAACACGTGACATATGATTTTGTTGATTTATAATCTACCTCCATGGTTATGTATGAAGCATAAAATTATGAGGTTGTCTATGTTAATTTCTGGACCCAAACAATCGGGGAATGATATCGACGTATACTTGACTCGTTTAATTGAAGATTTAAAAAATATGTCGAAGACATGTGTGGAAGTTTATGATGGGTATAAGAAAGAATGTTTCAATTTGATGGCTATGTTGTACGACACAATTAATGATTTTCCAGTATATGGTAATTTATCAAGATATATAATTAAAGGTCAGTGTGCAATCCTATATGCGAAGAAAGTACATATTGGATGCAATTGAAATATTGTAAGAAGAACATATTTCTTGGACATCGTAGAGTTATACCTTTTAGTCATCAGTATCGTGGGTGGAGAAATGCATTCAATAGAAAATCAGAGGAAGGTACTGCTCCTTTATCACCGACTGAATATCAAATATTTGAAAAAGTACAAGGTTTGACCAATTAATTTGGCAAACCTTTTGCGGGAGAGCTTGTCAAAATTGGGTGGAAGAAAAAGTCATTTTTCTTTGAATTGCCATACTGGATGTCATTGTATATAAGAAATTTTCTCGATGTGATGTATATTGAAAATATGTATTTGATAGTTTTATTGGTACGTTACTCAATATTCCAAGAAAGTCTAAGGATGACATCAATGCAAGATTGAACTTGGTCTATATGGGAACAAGAAATGAATTGAGTCATGTGAAGAAATGAAATCACACATATCTACCTCCAGTCGCTCATACCCTATCTAGAAAGGAAAAAATTATTTTATGTAAATTTCTACACGAGGTTAAAGTTCTAAAATGATACTTTTTAGAAATTAAAAATTTAGTTTGTACGAAAGACTTCAAGTTAAAAGGTTTAAAGACCCATGATTGTCATGTTCTAATGGAACATTTACTACCAATTGGTATACATTCCATTTTACCTGAAAAAGTTTGACGAGCCATAACTAAATTATATTTCTTCTTCTGGGAAATTTGTAGTAAAGTGATCGATCCTCATAAATTATCGACATTGCAGAGGGAAATTATTGTTACTTTGTGTGAGCTTGAAATGTATTTCTCACCCTCATTTTTTGATATAATGGTTCACCTTAATTACTATTCATCTTGTTAAGGAGACACAACTTTGTGGGTCAGCTTATATGAGATGGATGTATCCGATAGAATGATATATGAAAATTTTAAAAGGGTACGTAAAAAGTAGAAGTCGACCAGAAGGTTGTTTTGCTAAACGGTACATTGTTGAAGAAGCTGTTGAATTTTGTACACAATATCTATCCAATGTTGAATCCATATGGGTTCCTATGTCTCGTCATTCAGGAAGAATAACAGGAGAAGAGATAATTGGAAAGAGAGTAATGACTAAATCAAGGATAGAATGAGAGCAGACAAAATTGTATGTTCTGCACAATGATGATGAGGTTCAACTATATGTTAAAATACATATGGATCAGTTATCTAGTTTGAACATGAATAGGAATCAAAATTGGATAACACGAGAGCACAATCAAAGTTTAATAACATGGTTAAAAAATCACATTAACTCAAAGTTTGATATAAACCGTAGTTCAATTTCAAAGAGATTGAGGTGGCTAGGAAATGGTCTAAGTTTACATGTCTTTTCTTACATCGGTTATGTAATTAACGACTACGTATTTTATACCAAAGAACAAGATGATCAAACCACTATGCAGAGTAGCGGAGTCACCCTCGTAGCTGAACTGATGCATATCTCAAATGCAAAAGACAAAAATCCAATATATGTAAATCTATCATATTTTGAGGTTATCGAGCACATATGAGAGTTAGATTACACAATGTATCGTGTTCCCATATTGGTTGCAAGTGGGTCGATATTAATAATGGCGTTCGAATTGACGAGCCAGGATTCTTGCTTGTCATTTTTAATAGGGTGGATACAAAGATGACCCTTTTATTTTAGTGTCGCAAGCTCAACACTTGTTTTATGTCATTGATCCTACTGGTGATAAATGGTTCATTGTCCTACTGACCAATAAAATAAGTGATGATAACAATAACGATGAAGATGTTGGTAATGATATTTTATTTGAACTGATGATGAAATTGATTCAACTTACGATGATTTATATCTTAGAGATGATCATGATGAGGGAATTTGGATGAATCCATCGTTTCCTATCGTTAAGGGACAAACAAATGTGAATCCCATCTGGAAAAGAAGTAGGGAATCTTAAGGTGTTTAAGTGTTTCATAAGCCATGTAATATGAATTCATCATATAATTTATACTAAGTTCGTATAATTTAAGTGTTTGACTTGTCAAAACTGAGCATTTTAGCATTTAGTTTGAATCGTATTTGATTTTTTGCTTATACCGAACTTGAACTTGAAAAAGCTATGTTTGACTGAGTATTTTCCTTGAAGTTAAACTGATCCCAATCTGAACTGATCATGTAATTTAACATTTAGCATTGATATATAGGTATTTAACTAATAATTTGGGAAAAAAAATATTCAAATATAAGTATTTTACATGAACTGAATTGAAATTGTAGTTTAACATTTAGCATTGATATATAGGTATTTAACTAATTATTTAGCATTTTACAGAAACTAAACTGAAATTGTAATTTACTATATTTAACTTGAACTGAACATAAACTTGTAATTTTACAGCACTTTTGTCCATAAGCGCTGTAAAAGGCTTTTAAAAATGAAATTACAAATCATTTACAAAGTTTTTTGTCCATAAACGCTGTAACAAGCTTTTAAAAATTAAACTACAAATCATTTACAACGCTTGTTCTATAAGCGCTATAAAAGGTTTTTAAAAATTAAATTAAAAATCATTTAGAACACTTTTTGTCCATAAACGCTGTAAAAAATAAAATTACAAATCATTTACAACACTCTGTAAAATGCTCATATAGCGCCTTTTATACAATCTTTTAAAGTGCTTTATATATAGTCTTTTAAAGCGCTTGTTGTGGAAGAGCTGTAATAGGTTAGATCCTTTAAAGCGCTTTTTAGACAAGCGCTATAAAAGGGTCTTTAAGTAAACTGATAATAAGAAACCGCTTCATTTTCCTCTTCATTATGTACTCTCCCTACGAACTTGACAATGCGAAACCTCCTCAGTTTCCTCTTCATTAAGTACTCTCCATCGTCGTTACTCTTCATACGAACTCTACTTACCCTTTTCTCCCTAGTGCGAACCCTCTACACTATTATCCCTACGAACCCTCTCCATATGAACCCTACTGCGAACCCTCTCCATATGTATTTATGCGCCCTCTTCTTGCTGTTTCTACTTAGGCGAAGTCGTAACCCTAAACTTAGTGATTGTTGTTGTCAGGTATTGTATTTATTAATTTGTTGTTGTCACTAAACTGCATATTGAACTTATACTGCAACTTAGACTACTACATGTTGAACTTATACTTAACTTATAATTATATTGTGTGAAATGTGTAGATAAATAAACTTATACTGAACTTATAGTTATACTGTGTGAATTGTGTAGATAATTATACTGATAAAGTTGTCAATACTAAGAGTTATGGAAATGAAGTTAAACGCGAGACCACTATTATGCAAAAGGTCATCAAAGGAAGAAGTAATAGAATTAAATTTGAGGTATACTATACTTTGTTTAAAATTTATTTTTTTATCTTATTTGAAAGGATGCACTTACTCTATGAGTTTATTAGGTGGGATAGAATCAAAGTGGTCAACCAATTGAGTCCAACATTTCAATGATGGTAAGTTACAATGGTGCAGTTGTTCATCAAAATGTCCCAATAACAATTGATGATTGAAGAGATAAAGCTTTGAAGGATGCTAAAGATATATTGTGGAATGATATACAAGTAAATTTTGTACTCCAGTTTTTTGTTACTTAGAATTTTTTCCATTGAAATAATTTTACTCAAATTCTATCTTTATTTGGTTTTCAGTCGGCTTTTAACATTGATGAAGTGAGAAAAAATTATGTGCTTAGAGTTGGAGTAAAAATACACAGAGGATTTAGTTCTCATTTGTAAAATTGCTACTTAAGAGATCGTGAAGGAAATTTGAATGTTGAAACTCCAAAAATATACAAACACTACATATCAAATGAAGAATGTAGCACTTTTGTAGTTAAACGTGCAGACCCCGCTTTTGTGGTAATATTAATTTATTAGCATTTGTTTTTTATTCATATTCATAGCGTACTTTTTTACACGATCATTATTTTTTTATATAGAGTATAAGTATGGCAAATCGCGAGAGAGCAAAAAATCCAATGCATCGATACAAAAAATCGCATACATTTAGAACAAAAAATTACAAGTAAACATCACTTTCATATAATGTGGTAGATTATAAATTATAGTTTATAACTAATATTTTTTTTATGTCTTAACGAATAGCTTCAAGAGACAAAATCCGATCAACCATTATGTTGTCATATTTTGTGATAGGAGGCTTATTTGAATAAGGATAGAGTAGTTGATAATGAAAATATTCAACAAGTGATATAACAATGTGTAAGTATACTATCGCTTTAATATTTTTTAATATTGTCTTTTAGAAATGATATTGAACTTATCTTTTTAATACTACATGTATTTTAGGAGAATCTAGAACAATGTTTTGAAAATCTAGAGGAGAATAAACAAGTTAGTTGCAGGGACATACTTTGTAAGGCATTTAATGTTCATGAATATTCTGATCGTGTGAGGGGTAAATGATTTGGCGTAACTCCAAAAAACTATTTTTCACATGAGAAGTGCACAAATCCATCTAATGAGGAAGCTACTTTCGGTGAAAACGAATAAAGAAAAGCAAATTCCGGAGTGTCAACATGAAATACAACTAGAGAGTGAAAATGGTAGTTGCAACATTGGTCGTAAAAGTCTTCCAGAGGTAATTAATTACTTAATGAAATAAGAAATTCTTTCAACCTAATTGTTTCACATACTTATGTATTAACCATTGATTTAAGGTGTCTCATCTTGTGTGCTATACTTTATTTAAGATAAAAATTACTTTTAATTGCACCACTACCATATTTATTGGTAATTAATATAATTTGATATTTTTATTGAAGGTATTTGTATGAAAAGTTGGTGTGCATGCGCAAATTAACAGATAGATTTTCATTATTATCTTCCCATAAGCTATCCATGTTTAAACTTGATCTAGTTAACGTGAAAAAACAGTTTGTTGATACACTTTTGGAAAATAAAAAGAATGATAAGTTGTTTCTTGCGCCATATAATTCAATGTAATTAGATATTCTTTATCTATATATTTTTTAATTTATGATACTTTATCAGTTGTGTAGACAAATTTTTCAACTAAATTTTTGTTGTTGTGAGCAACGTTGAGTTTTGTTTGTCATTAATGCCACCTCTAAAATTATATACTATTTAGATCCACTGCACGGTCATTATAATAATCACTCAGATGTAAAGAATATCTTTGATACGTAAGTAATATTCATTTATTTCTTACATATATAAATAATGTGTTTGATAATTGAATAATAATCACATTTATATGATAGTACTTTACAAGTTATCCGCGCTCAAATGGGTGCTACAGTGTCAAAGCATAAGTCAAACAACATCACATGGATTTCAATAAAGGTTTGAAATTATTTTTATGAAACTTAATTATATGCCTTTAAAAATTCATTTACAATCAATGCATAAATATTTATTGGCGTACATGTTTTATTTTATAGTGCCCTTACCAAACTAACAACATCGACTACAGATACTATATATTGGAATTCATGAAGGAGATTGTTGATATGAATCAAAATATAATTACAGAAACGGTACATTATTTGAATTATATTTTGATTTTCATATATAAACTATGTGTGTGTGTGTGTGTCTATATATATATATATATATATATATATATTTGATTCTAACTTATTTATGTTCAAATATTATCTCGAATAATACTTTGACAACTCGAATTCAACATACTCTGAAAGTGATCCAACTGAAATAAAGGAAGACTGGTGTCAGTATGTTATCGAACTGAAAATTATATAATGTGTTTATAAGTGAGTTTTCAAATTGTAAATTATTATATATTGTGTATTTTTGTGTGAACTGATCATTATTCTAATTAGTTTATTTTTTGTTACAGTAGGGTAAAGTAAGAAATTGCTGGGAAATTGACATGTTAGAAATTGTCGGGAAATTGGCATGGTGTAAATTGTTGAAATTGCTAATCATTATTCTAATTACTGGCATGATATTGTTGTTGTGCATATGTAATTGATATTGTGAGTATGTAATTGTTGTAAATATGATGTTGTTGTTGTGAATACGTACTAAATATAGCACTGATGTAATTGAACTTGTTGTTGGAAATTGATGAATATGATTTTGGAAAAAAATGGAAATCTCATTTAAAGCTTTTTCAAAAAAATGTCATTAAAGACCTGTTTATACAAACCAACATTTTATGTTTCTTTTTAGAATAGATTTACAGCGCTTTTTAAAATGTACCTATTACAGCACTTTTTTCAAAAAAGTGCTGTAAAATTAGTACAAGAATGCACCTATTATAGCGCTTTTTTAAGAAAATCGTTGTAAAACTAATATAAAAAGCGCGCTATATATGCACCTATTTTTGGCGTAGTGACATTAAAATCAAAATAATTGAAAAAAAAAAAAGAAAGGATTTGAAGTCTTCCTCAATTGGTGAAGGTTTGGCTTCAAAGGGTAAGGGTTTACAGAAATATAGTAAAAATGAAAGGAAAGTCACAGTAGTAGTCTGCTAGTGGAAAATTTTCTAACATTCGATGTTACCATTGCAAAAAGGAGGGTCACACAAGAAAGGTGTGTATAAAATAGTAGACAATAGTGATGATAAGCTTAAAGACAATGGGAACGAAGTTGTTGTACATAAATGTTATGAATCATTAGATGCCTTGGTAGCCTCCAACAATGATTTTGATAAAGAATGGATCATGGATTCTAGTTGTACTTCACATATGACTCCAAACATGACATAGTTTGAAGAGTTGTGTAAAAAAGATTGTGGATCAATGCTTCATGGAAATAATAAGTCTTGCATGATTGCAAAAATCATATCAATTAGATTAATGTTTCATGATGAGTCAGTGAAACTTCTTAGTGGGGTTAGATATGTACCTAAGCTTAAGAGGAATCTGATTTATCTTGGGGAGCTTAATAAGAAGGGATACATGTTTAAAGGTGAACAAGGAGTATTTAAGGTGTTAAAGGAATCCATGGTGGAAATACAAGGTGTTAAGAAAAATGGATTATATTCTTTTAAGGCTAAAACTGTAAATAGTTCAATTGCTACTACAAGTCTAAGTCTCTATCAAAGCCTGAAATATGGCCCATGAAACTTGGCTATGTTAGTGAGAAGGGCCTCATTGAATTGGAGAATAAAAACCTACTATGTGGAGATAAGGTTGAGAAGTTGAGATTATGTGACCATTGTGCGTTTGGCAAGGTTTGCAAATCAAAATTCAATTCATAGCAGCAAAGGACAACAAGTTCTTAGGATTATGTTCATGTTGATATTTGGGCACACTCAAGAAATCCTTCACATTCTAGTGCAAGGTATTTGTGGCTTTTCAAGAAAGTTGTGGATATATGTTCATAAAACTAAGGATGAAACATTTGAGAATATTAATACCTCAAAAACACTTGTTGAAAACCAATTTTGAAGAAAGGTCAAGAAATTGAGGACTAACAATGACCTTGAGTTATGCTCAGATGCTTTCAACAACTATTGTAGTACACATGGGATAGCAAGCCGCAAGACTACAATAGGTATGGTACCCCTTAACAAAATTGCTTGGGAAAAAGGTTCAATAGTACAATTCAGGAAAAGGTAAGGTGTATGATCTTAAATGTTGTTTTGAAGAAGACTTTATGGGTTGAGACTATCATGATTGTAGCTTATTTGATCAATATGTGTCCTTCAACTACCTTGAGTATGAAGACACCTAAAAAAGTGTGGTAAGTCATCCACCTAACTTTGAGAGGCTTAAGGTGTTTTGTTGTATTGCCAATGCTCATGCTAGGCAAGATAAGTTGGAACCTAGGGTTGTAAAATGCATGTTTCTTAGATATCTAGAAGGAGTTAAGGCATACAAGCTTTGGTGTTTGAAGCCATGACAAAAGTCTTGATTTTGTATTCAATGAGTCCACAATGATTTTTGAAGCTGACAAGACTGATAATGTAAAGGTCGTCTGTTTGAATAAAGACTTAGATCCTGGAAGATTAAGTTTTGAGATGGAGCTTGCAGTAGGCTCAAGGCAAGCTCAAGTTGGTAGATTATCTCTTGATGAAGACAATGAGAAATAGAACCTAAGAGCTATAAGACTACTCTAACCTATAAAGACAATGAGAAATGGAAATAAGCGATTAAGGAGGAAAAGAGATCACTCTACATCAACAACATCTGGGAGATGATCAAAAGGCTTGCTAGTTCTGGACTAGTCACCTGCAAGTTGGTTTTCAAAAGAAAATAAGGCATTCAAGTTAGAGCTAAGCAAATTTAAGGCTAGTTTGGTTGCCAGGGGGTTTACTAAAAGAGGGATATATTTTATTGATGTTTTTTCATTAATTGTCAAGCATAGGTCAATAAGAATCCTCCTAGCTATGGCTTTTGAATTTGACTTATAATTGGAACAAACAAATGTTAAGACTGCCTTCTTGTATGGGGATCTAGATGAGGCAACTTGGGGGGTTTTAGGCAACGGGGAAGGAGGATTATGTGTGTAAGCCGATTAAATCTCCATATGGACTAAAGCTATCCCCTAGGCAATGGAATAAAAGGTTTTATAAATTCATGTCAAATATCAAATTCCAAAGGAGCAAATTTGATCCCTGTGTCTATTTCAAATTCCTTCATGGAAATTTGTTTGTAAATCTGTTGTAGAATGTGGATGACATCCTCATAACAAGCAACAACGTTGATGAAATAAGGAAATTCAAAGTTGACCTAAATAAGGAGTTTGAAATGAAGGATCCGAGGAGTACGACGTGTATTTGAAGAAAGTCCTGTGTAACATCCCAATTTTTTTGAACAATAGTTAATGAAATTCTAAACGTGAAAAAAATGGATTAGTAATTTTGTTTTTAAACAAGAGTAACACACACACACACAGACAGACGAAATAAACAATGAAAGTATAAGATTTTTTTTTACTAGTGATAGCAAGTCTCTAAAATATCTCTACCATGTTCACATACTTAACTCATGAACCGTAGATGGTTGTGTCCCTATATTGTTTTGATTGAGTATGTGACATGCTAAAAATAAAATGGATCTAAGGACCAATAAATAGGGAAAGGACGCAACACTTTTTAAGTGCTATTGCATTCTACATCCCAAGTGTATTGCGACCTATTTCCCTTGCTACTTTAATAGCCTTTTCTATTCTCAATGGTTTTCTAAACTATAATTGTAGGACTCCTCATAAGAATAATTCAAATAATAAAGATATTATAAAAAAATGCTCCTACCTCAAATTTGAACCTAGGTCCTTGCACCAAAGGAACACATATGTTTTACTAATTGAGCTACAAGATTACTTGTGTATGAAACTTTTATATCACTCATATGTATTATTTACAACCTTGGAAAAAAAAAATACCGTTGAGGCAAAATCTCAGATCAAGTGTGTTGAGAAAAAACAAATAATTAATTAATCACTAATCATAATTATGATTATTATGCTATTTAACTTGTGTTTTAGAATGATTTATTCAAAGATAGATGATTAAGTACATTCATACAACAATCAATGTTCTCACAATGAAATAAATCAAGAACATCATGTCTTATTTTAACTTGAGATTGATTACAAGAATATTCTAGTTTATAAAAGAACATTACGGTTTATCAAGGAACATTCTGGTTTTTATTAAAATATAATTTTGGTTATTTCTTTTTAAGGACAAAATGAAAACAAAATGTTCTCTATAGTTCAAATCTCAAGTTAAGAAATATCAAGAATACATAAATCACTAATCAAGTCAAGATCTCAAGTTAAAGGTCCAAAGAAGAAAAACAGACTCTAGATCGATGACCAAATTGATCTCCAGATTGATGAGTTGTGAGTAAGGACAACAAGGACAAAGATACAATGTTGTTGAACCTTTTGCAGAAAGTTCAACATGATTTTTAGATAAAGAATTGACACGTCACAACTATTCAATCACTCACCCTTTTCCTTACAACACAAAATCAATAATGTTCTAGTTTTATAGAAGAACATTATGGATCGAATAGCACACATGCCTATTAAAGTTCAATCTGGACAAACTTTTTGCTCAAGTTAAGTAAGAGATATTTTGAGCCTTTATGACCCTCTATCCATCTATAAAAGGAACATCAAGGAGAAGACAATTGCAAGAGTTTTTAAAAGCAATCATTCCAATACTTAAACAATCATACTCAAGCAACCAAATTCTTCACTCAAGCAAAATTTCAGCTCTCTAATTATATTCAAGGATCTATTTATTGAGATATTGCTGTTAATCAATATCAAACAAGTGTTGAGTAGATTTTGATCCTAAACCTTTTTATCATACACAACATTTGAAACTCAAGTCTATCTCTTAAGATAGTTTGAGCATGTTGTAAAAATCATTTTAGTTATTAAAAGATAACATGTAAAAATTCTTTCTGGACTGAAAAGTAACCATAAAAATCCTTTCAAGGTTGAAAGGTGTATTCTAAAACTGATCAAGAGTGATCAAGAAAGATAGTATGAAAGCAAGAACGTTCTTGTGCCAATCACATTAGTAGAAAACTCACAGATTGTGAGGACTACACGTAGCCCACCTTTAGTGAACCAGGATACATAATTGTTTGATCTTTTATCATTATTGGTATTTGTTTCGCACTCACTAATCACATATCACCTAGAAATAATCTACTTTATTCATTTTTAACTCACCCAGAACATTATGGACTTTTTGTTTGAAATCAAGATTGATCTTTAGTTATTTTAAATTAGATTCAAGTATTAAGATTTTAATAAGGGATCAAAATTTATATCCCTTTCCTTGTGATTGATATTGCTACTTTAATTGGTATCACACATCTGCCTATAAGGTTATGCACCTAACAAGTGTTAGCGGAAAAGATTGAGGAAGCAATTGCAAAAGCCAAGTATTTTTGAGGAATGATCATCAAATATACCACCTTATTTCAATAGTACAAACTAGTATTTTTGGAAAGCAAAAATGCAACTGTTCCTTAAATTAGAGGATATAGGAATGTGACGAATCATCACAGATGAAAACTTCATACAAAGAATTGATCAAAGTGATCTAACATCTGCTGAAAAGAAAGAAGCAGTCTGCATAATATAAGATAAAGCTAAGATACTTTTAAACTATAAAGCTCAATTATTTTTGTCTAGTGCCTTGACAAGAGAGGAAAGTGAAAGAGTTGATCAGTGCACTACGACCAGAAAAGTATGGGATATTTACAAATCATCATGAAAGAACAAGCCATGTCAAAGAAATAAGAATTGATATTGGTGTACGAAAATTTGAACTATTCGAGATGAATGAAGGAGAAACTATTGATGGAATGTATTCAAGATTCACAACTATAGTAAATGAAATGCGCTCCTTTGGCAAGGCATACTCAATCTTAGATAGAGTAAGAAAGATTGTCAAATGTCTCCCAATCATATGAAGACCAATGGTCATAACCATAAGTCAAGCCATAAATCTTGAGACATTCGAATTAGAATAACTCATGGAAACTTTAAGAGGACATGAAGCAGTGCTTCAACAAAACAAACCTGCAAATAAAGGCAAGATAGTAGCCCAAAAAGCTTCACAAAACCTTCAAGAAAGCTCATCCTCGGAACAGGATGAAAAAGATGATTCAGATGAAATAGAAACTGGTCACGAAGAAGTTGATAAGAAAGTAGTTATTCTTACAAGAAAAATTAAAAGAATGATGAGAATAAGTGGTCATTTCAAAAGAAGTTTTCCAAGCAAAAGAGAAAACTCTAAAACATAAATAGATAAACTTCAAATCACATGTTATGGGTGCAACAAATTAGGATATTATAAAAGTGAATCTTCCTTGAACAAAAAGGCACCAATGAGAATTCCATTCAAGAAAAAATCCATGATGATCACTTGGGACAATTCTGAAGAATCAGACACAAAAGATAATGAAGAAGCCAGCATGTGCCTAACGGAAAACTCAGAAAACGATGAGGTAACCACTTATGAAATTTGTCCTTTATGCGAACACATGGAAAAATAATTTGATCATCTTTTAAATTACTCTAACTTTCTTGCTAAAAAATATGGTTCATTATATGAACAAGTTTGTAAAGAAAAAGAGAAACTCAAGCGAAGAATGATGAACTCAGAAAAGTCATTCAAAACCTATAAGATTCCCATCTTAAAACATTCGAAAATCAAAATGAAACAAGTGTCCAGAACGTTCTACAACTAAAGAGAGTAATGTTCTGCTCAAAATAGAAATTTAGAATCTTAAAAATGAATTCTTAAACTTTATTAAATCCATGTAAATTTTTCAAACAATTATAGGATCTCAAGTAAGAATCTCTGATAAAGATAGACTTGGTTTTGAAAACTCTCAAAAGCAAAACTCTATGAAAATTTTTGTGTGCCAGAAAGGAAATAAGATAAATTCAAAACAAAATGTTCTTACTTCAATAATAGTTGACATCTTCTCTAAACCCCTAGTTGAAGAAAATTTTAATTTCATAAAAGAAAAATTGAAAATCATAAAAAATCCAAGTAACATCCTTGATAAAATCTAACCAGAATGTTCTGGTCAATACAGAGAACGATCTTCATTTCCCTCCGATTCACATCAATCTTCCTTTTATTTTCAGTTTTAGTGAATTTAAAAATAAAAAAAAAAAATTCACAACAAGGAAGCGAAAGTAACAACTCCATCTTTCATGCTCCCAATAAACTACTGCTCTAGCCTCGTCATAACCTATTTTCCTTCTTCCCATACCACTAGTCACTTCTCAACCACCCACTCCTATAACACCCAAGCATGTCACTTTCTACCTAATCTCTTATCAAAAACCTTTTTTTTCTTTCATCAAAACCTCTGTATTTCTGTTTTCTAAAACTTACAATTTTTTGTCTTCTCCATTTCTCTCAAAAAAAATTCAATATATTGTTTAGTAAGTTGTGTAAGCCCGACTCACACATTTTAAGTTTCTAATCAGTTTGGCCTTTATGGTGTGATTTTGGGTATGATTTCTCAAGAATTTGGTAGTTTATGTCAGTATTGTTGGTTGATATCAAAAATGATTCAAGTTAGTAATGTTGTTGAAAACATATGTGAAGTTTGTTAGTGGTGTTTTTGAATTTGGGTTTTCTAGAAAAAAAGAAGTTTTTTTTGTCTTCTTTGTTCAACAATGAAAGCACCCAAACGTAATAAATATTGTGCCAAGAGAAAACAAAAGGATTTTTTTTTTTTACAAAATCTATTTTGGACATTAAGAGATTATATACAGAGGAGTATGAGTTTGAACGTACAATATTCAATTCTTTTCTAGAGATATTTTTACCCCTAAAAGCTTTCATTTAAAATAGCCGAATGAAAAAATTTCTAGAGGAGTGGAGAATATTAGTGTATCTTCTCAACATGTATAGTTCAATGATATTATTTTTCCATAATATCAATATTATTATGTTTGGTCTATATTTCCTGGTCTTTCATAAACTTGTTTTAGTTTTTTATCGCATGTGTAGGAAAATTTCACAACACATAGTAGAAAAATAAAATAAAACTAGTACAACTAAATTGATGAAAATAAAAAATGTTGGATTTTCTTCCTTTTCCAAAATTCATAAGGAGTATTATATAGAATAGGTCTAATGTATATTCTATTTTGAATATCACATGTAGTTATATTTGCCTCTGTCCCAAAGTGTTTTTCAACACTTGTTTCATGAATCATGGTGCGAATCATTTCTTGAAGAGATAAATTTTTTCTTTCTATAATACTATTTTGTTGTGGTGTTCTAGGAGAGGATAAATCATGTAAAATATCATTTCTTACACAAAATGTTTCAAAAGGTTTGTTTTCAAATTCTCCATCATGATCACTACGAATTGTTGTTATACAAAAACATTTTTTATTTTGTACTTGTTTGTAGAACGTAGAAAACATTTTATGTGACTCAACCTTGTACTTTAGGAATTTAACTTATGTCCATCTAGAAAAGTCATCAACAATAACAAGTCTATATTTTTTTCACTAATAGAGGTTGTGCTTAAAGGGCCAAATAAATCAATGTGTGAAAGTTCAAAAGGTCTTGAAGTATAAACAACTTTTTTTTTTGAAGAAAACTAAGTTTTAATTTGTTTCCCTTTTTGACATTCCTCACAAAGAACATATAACTTGTATTTTAGATTGCATAATCATTTGACTAGATTGAGTTTATTTAACTTTGAGATCATTCTCATGTTAGCATGAGCCAATCCTCTGTGTCAGACCCATTGTTCTTGACATAAGACATTTTACCTCTTGTGTTTCTAAATCAGAAAGTTTATTTTGTAAATATTATTTTTCCTTTATCCTATGAATATTATTTCATATGTTTGACTTCTAGCCTTACATTTGTGTTGATTGAAGACAACCTCATAACCATTGTCACTTAATTGACTTATGCTCAATAGATTATGCAATGGTCCCTTAACAAGTAAAATATTTTTAAGTGAAGGAAAAGAAATGTTACCTACTGTTCTAGTACCAATGATCTTACCCTTCTATTGTCCTCTAGATCCTATCTATCCACCTTCTTTGAGGTTTAGACTATGGAGCATACTTTTTTCTGTTGTAAGAATCCATGTTCAGGTATGATGACTAATGTTTCAACCTTGTTTCTAAGCACATCCTCAACTTATATTATTTTAACTTTAGGTATCCAAATTAGTTAAGGTTCTGACTTGTTAGTTTTAGAAGGTTTATTCTCTTTCCATGTTTTTGTCATAGAACAACATTTTCTATTGTGACCTTTCTTTAAAAAGTAAGAGCATAAATTGTTCCTATTACTAAAATTAGCATTTTACTATGTTTCTTGAAAACCAATTACATGTTTTTTATTTATGGCAACTCCATAGATCATAGATGCTTGTTTGTTTCTTTCTATGTAGTTTGCAAGAAATTATTGAAAGGATTTGTCATATTTAAAGAAGTTACATTTAGTTTCTTTTAGTGATTTTAAAGCATCGCAATTAAGAGGTTGATTTTCCCTTCTTAAAGTTTCACAAAACTTTTCAAGAGATTTGTATTTGTCTGTTAAAATAGAATGTACTATTTAAAAAAAAAAAATATTTAGAAGACATTTTATGAGCCTTACTAAGAAATTTATTTAAAACAGAAATTAGTTAATCGCAAGTAAAATCATAAAATATCTCCATTTCATCTTTGTTTGGGGATTCACTATCAAAGTTAGAGTGAACACTGGAGTCATGTTAACTTGTCCTTCATCTTCATCAGACGAGGTGTCAAAGTCATCTGATGTTTCCATGAGACTCTACTTTTTCCCTTTGAATGCCTTCTTCTTAGGGTTTTCTTTATTTAGCTTTGGACATTCAAATTTGAAGTGATCACGTTTTTAAAAATAATAATATATGATTTTCTTCTTCTTAGAGTTCTCCTTTTTATCTTTTGAATATATAGGATGTCTGAACTCCTTCTTGAGAAATTGTTTATTTCTTGTACACCACATATGCTAAACTATTTTGGAGATATATGACACCTCGTCATTCTTGAATCTTCACTTTATTTACCATATTCACTTTCGTCTCGTTCTTCTTCTGCTTTGAAGATCCTTGGAATTAATTTTCTTGCCTTTAAATTTTAAGGGAATAGACTTTGACGTCCTCTGTGGTTCATCTTCACTTAGCTCAATCTCATGGGATCAAAATGAACTCATTAGATCTTCAAATGGAAATGTAACGAGATATTTTTCTTTTCAAATAGTTGTAACTTTAGGTCTCCATTTGCTTGGTCAACTCCTTATGATCTTTTCAACATGATCAATTGTGGTGTAGATCTTTGTTAAGTATTTTCAATGCCTTCATCTTCCTCCATCTGAAACAACTGATATTGTCTTACCAACACATTTGTTCTAGATTCTTTGAGTTGCTTGTTTCCTTCGTAGTTGAGGCATAGAGCATCATATATAATTTTGGTTGTATCCTTGTTGCTGCATTTAACAATGTATTTGAATGTTATGATTTTGAATTGCTTGAATTGAATAACATTAAATCGAAGGGTTTATGATGCGACTTGAATAACATTAAATTAAATTGAATTGCTCAATGTTGGGTTTATGATGCAACTTGAATTGTTACTACTGAATAACATTAAATTATTTTTAGGGCGTACCATGAGACATGAAGAAACTCTATAATTTATCTTTTCAACAATAAAAATTTTCTCCATCAAATAGTGGGGGTTTATTGACATGTCCACCAAATGTTTCATCATTAGCATTAGCCATATTTCTCAAAGGATTTTTCCTCTAAAATACGTAAATGCTCAACCAAAAAACTGAACTCTGATGTCAATCGAACGTGAGAAAAACACAAGAGGGTTTGAATTGTGTGTCAAAAACATTTTCCCTTGAAGTATTTTACCTAAAATATTTTTCAACAAAATAAATTTAACACAAAAAGTTAACGGTTTCTTTAAAAAAAAAACATGTAAAGAAAATAGCTAAGGGAAATACACACGCAATTATCCTAGTTCACTATTAACAAGTAGCTACATCTAGTCCATTCAACTTAAAGGATTCCCACTAATAATATCATGATAACCAACCTCTAAAGTGTACTATTGTCTACCGACTTTAACATAGTCTTCTCAAAATGTTTGGCTTAGTATAGTCAAA
Organism: Cicer arietinum; assembly: GCF_000331145.2. NCBI lineage: Eukaryota > Viridiplantae > Streptophyta > Magnoliopsida > Fabales > Fabaceae > Cicer > Cicer arietinum. The sequence continues at coordinate 13,159,063 of NC_021167.2, read as the reverse complement.
CCCTTTAAGGATTCAAGCCACAATTTGACTAAGTTACAATGAATAAGATTTGTGAAATTACAAGATAACTTTTTAATATATGGTAGAAACTTAAGCACAAACAACAAGTGAAACGCTTTCAAGAGAAAGGATGTAGAATATTAGATCATTTGACATAATCAAAATTTTCTTTTTTGATTATTGCAACGTAATGGTTCAATGAAATTCTTGTTTTTCTTCCATGAGGTTAGAGTACTATTTATAGTACTATGAGAATGATTTCGTTGGAAATTTCTGAACGTTGTAGGGCATATAGCAGGGAATGTTGCACACAATTTGTACGAACATGTACTATAGACAAATCTGGATGAATTTCAAAATTGATTCCTTAAACTTGTCCACTTTAGAGCCATAAGTTCTTCTTTAGAATGTTTATTATTTTCAAGAGGAGTCTTGAATAATTTCAGAGGAATGAAGTGACAGATGATCCACATCTTGTTCACGATACACTTCTATCAAAGAATTGACAATCAAACAATATACTTTAGCAAAGTGTTGATCAGATGATGACTTTCACATAGTAAGGTTGATTAGAGGATTTACTTAATTAATCATTAGTGGAACCGGATGATACGTTTCTTTGGTCACACAATTCTCTAAAATATTCATTAGAGGATCTACTAACTTAGACACGAAAAAAATAAATTGTTCTCCTATTTACCTTTTTTAACATAAAAACTAAAATTAAGGATCATTATTCTTTAGACGAACTTGACTCTAACACTTCATAGGAGTGGTGTTTTGTGTTTTTGAGTTTTTGCCTTATGCGCTACTTTCATATTTGTTCACTGTTTGGCCAGCTTTAGGGTATTAATATAAGTATCATTTGGAGGGATATTTATGTTACACGCTTTTGTAATACTAGTCTGTAGGTTGGATTGAAATTTCATTTTTCCTAAAATTTTCTTCCATTAACTGCGATGTGTGTATGGTGATGTTTTGAACTTGAAATTACTTAGGTGGAATTTACTTTAAGTGGGTAAACTATATGATGAAGGTTATGATGACATGTTCTCGGGAGACACTTAAAAACTCATTAAGGATTCTATGATAATTGGTAGATGTATGAAGTATTGTACCCTTCATGTGCCACATGCACACAATATTAAAATGCTCACACAATTGAACTAGATGAAAAAGTCAAGTTGTGATATAGGAGGTGGTGTTACATAAGTGAGAAAGACATAGTTGATCTAAGCAAAAGAGATATATTGTATAACATGAGAAATCTACACTTTAAGAAACATGAAAAGTGTTTGTTGAAAAACATATATAATACAAGTTTTTGAGTCACTCATGTAGAAGATTAAAAATCCTTGATTTGGTACATTTTCATCTTGATTTGAGGTGAAACATTGAGTAGAATTGTGCATGTCTTAAATATTTTGCCATGTGTGCCCTTGCAACATGAAAGTTCTAGAGATGAATTGGTGTGATATGAATGTTTCTTGTGATCCCGTGTGTTTTTGGATGAAAAATATTTGGTCATACCCTTAAAGATAAGATTTTTAAAGGGGTGTGAAAAGTAAGCAATGCGTATTTATTGACAATTTTCTAGATGATGTTGGGTATATATTTTATGATTCTATTATGAAGAAATTTATCAGAAGTTTGTGATACTCATGAGTTTATAAACGATGGACATTTGAAAAACATTAATAGTGAAAAAGAGATTTTAGTGTCTAAATATAGCAGTGGAGATATTTCTTTTGAGAATAGATGAAATCCAAAATTTGATATTTCTAATCAGTCAACTAGAGTTATTCATGAAAGCCACAAAAATTATAAAATGAATAAATATAATCAAATATTAAAATATGTTGCATGAAGAAAATCCATCAAAGAAAACCTTTTAAGAGGTAGATTGTGGAAGGATATCTTAGTGAAGTTGATTTGTTGAGAAAATCTCAAAATAGAAAGTAATTAGTTTGAGACCTAGGGTATGTAGTTGTTCGAATGATAACGTGTTGCTCCACTTGAGTCGAGTCGTGACGAGTAGAATCATTACATGTGTCAGACCACACAAAGTTATAAAGAAAAGAAATAGTGACATGGTTTTGGCCATGGTAAAAAAGGGATTCAATCCCAAGTAGTTAATAGTTAATATATAGCTCAAGTTTGAGAGCAAAACAGTAGCGTGTGCTGAAATGCTCTATTTAATGTATTATTTAATGCATGCATGCATGCATGTGTTTGGTATAAAATTGAAGACAACGTGTTCTATTGTTAACAAAAATTGAAGATAACGTGTTGGTTTGAGGTTTTTTTTTTTAATGAGCGACAACGTGTTGGTGTTGATGCTGCAGGAGTGTTATATGCACATACAAAACGTGATACCATATCTCAGATCACATCATTTGAATTAGTTTATTTTCTATTTGAGGTAAACGAAAATAATTAAAAAATCTAAATTGTACTTGAATCATATAAACATATATAGGTGTTGCATGTAGGGACGGATTTAAATAACTAAAAAATTATCATATATATTAATTTTATTCAACTCACAAAATGATATACTAAATCATTTTATACATAAATTAAATATAATTAAAATAAAATAAATTGATTAGATAGTACGGTTGGAAATAAACTAATAAATATTTCATTAAATATTAATATTGATACTCATTTTTAGTTATTACTTTTATAAATATATCACTCATTATAATACTAAAGATCTAATTTTTTAACAACAAAACCCAAATATTACATTATTATGACAATCATGTTATGATTCAAGACCCATGATTGTCCCTTCTAAATCCGTCCTTGATCACACGTCAATTTGTATGGAAAAATTAGCAATAAACACTCAACACATTTCTTTAACACTTACTGAGAGTTATAAAGAGTGTGATATATCATAAAAATTAAGAGATAAATAAAATAAAGTGTCGTAAAAAAAATTAAAAATATACTATATGACTACCAAAACATTTCTCTTTTCCAATGCATTCTTCTCTCATCTCCTCCTAATTGTCAAATTAGCAAGAACTTATATAAATAATATTTAATCAACACATTTTACTTTATATAGGCGAATAATATACTACTATTACTTTGAATGAGAAACGAAATTAATTTAAACAGTTCACACAGTGATCTGGCATATATCCTTAATTTTTTAATCATATATTATTAGAAATAAATATATAGTCTTGCGCTTTTTTTATGAATAATTTCCGTCAAATTATTTGATTGACTGTCTTCTAGAACGGTTTCCTCTTTTTCACTTATAACATTCAAACTTAAGATTTTATTTAAAAGATTTGAATTTTTTAACCATAAACTACTATAAAATTATTTTTGTGTCTATTTCTCTCTTATAAATAAAAGTAAAAAGAATGAGAAGATAAGAGGATTCAAAATGGTTGTTAATTAAGTGATTTTATATATTGTATAATATATTATTTTCATTTTATAAAAAATATAAATCTAATAAATAAAATTGTCAAAATAAATGTGAATCTCAAGTTTTAATAATTTTTTTTTCTATCATACCATTGAACAACTATTACGTATACAGTTTTTAAAATACTATCGTATTTTTTTCTAAAATTAAAATATTATCATTTTTTACACTAATAATAGACGTCAATAATTAAAATATTTCATTTGATAAAATAAAATTGTTTTTAGATTTTTAAATATTTCATTTATTACTATAAATGCAAAAACTTTAAATATATTGATTAGTATGAGACGAAAAGAATATCAAAAGACAATGATAATATAACGGTTAGAAACGAGGTTCATTATGAGACAAAGGGAAGAACAGTTACTTTGACATTGTTATCACTCATTACTGACCTCTGTGGCTGGCTTTACAGGTTGTCGGGTTGTATAATTGTATAATATAAAATAATATTTAAAATATGGTTCGAGAAAAACGTGCTTTTACACATGGCCATTTCTTGACTTACAAATTAAAATAATTACGCAAAAAAAACAAATCACTAATTTGGACACTACTCACACTATCCTTAAATAGAACAAGTAAAGAAACATTTCTCCAAGAAGAGTTACGTATAGCTAGCCTTGTAAGTAAAGCTCTAAACTTCATTAATTCATTTCCTTCCAATTTTCATCAAAATGAAGGATACTTTAGTTCTATACCCAGCTCTTGGAAAAGGACACCTTAACTCTATGGTTGAATTAGGCAAACTCATATTAACACATAATCCTTCACTTTCCATCACTATTCTCATCCTTTCACCACCAAATACCAAACCACAATCTTTGCAAGATATTCAAACACTTGTCAAAGCTTTTGCTTGTGAATCTTTTCCTTCTATTACTTTCCATCACATTCCTTCCATTTCATTTTCCTTCACACTTCCACCTCACATACTCCCCGTTGAACTATCTCGTCGTAGCAACCACCATGTTGCCCATATTCTACAATCTATTTCAAAATGTTCAAACCTCAAAGGTGTTATCTTGGATTTCATGAACTATAGCACAAACCAAATCACTTCAACACTTGACATACCTACTTATTTTTACTACACTTCAGGAGCTTCTTCTCTTGCTGTATGTCTTCAACTTCCAACCATTCATCAAAACACCACAAAATCCCTTAAAGACTTTCACATGCATCCTAAGATCCCTGGGTTACCTATGATTTCTATAGAGGATATGCCTGAGGAAGTTAAGGATCGTGAGAATAAAGGTTACAAGGTTTTCTTGGATATTGCAAGAAGCATGAAGGAAAGTGATGGAGTTATCATAAACACTTTTGATGCCATTGAAGAAAGAGTATTAAAAGCTTTAAAAGGTGGGTTGTGTCTTCCCGAAGGAACAACACCTCCCTTATTTTGTATTGGACCAATGATTTCACCTCTTTGTAAGGTGGAAGATGAAAGAGGGAGTGTGTGTTTGAGTTGGCTTGACTCACAACCTAGTCAAAGCGTCGTGCTATTGAGTTTCGGAAGCATGGGAAGATTTTCTCAGACTCAGTTGCATGAGATAGCTTTTGGATTGGAGAAAAGTGAACAAAGATTCTTGTGGATTGTTAGGAGCGAGTTGGACTTAGAAGAGTTGAGTTTGAAAGAGTTATTGCCTGAAGGATTTTTGGAGAGGACAAAGGAGAATGGTTTAGTGGTTAGAAATTGGGCCCCACAGAGAGCAATATTGAGTCATGACTCGGTGGGTGGGTTTGTGACACATTGTGGATGGAACTCAGTATTGGAAGCTATTTGTGAAGGAGTGCCTATGATAGCGTGGCCTTTGTATGCTGAACAAAATTTAAACAAAGTGTTTTTGGTTGATGAAATGAAGATGGCTATAAAAGTAAATAAATCGCAAGATGGACGTGTGAGTGGGATTGAGTTAGGGGAGCGAGTAAAGGAGTTGATGGAATCTGACAGTGGAAAAGAGATTCGAGAAAGGATTTTGAAAATGAAAATAAGTGCTAAGGAAGCTAGAGTAGGTAGTGGATCTTCTCTTGTTGATATGAAAAGGTTGGGAGATTCTTGGAGGGAGCATGCTTCTTGGGATAGTTCATCACCAAATTCCCCCTTGGCTTGTTGAAAGTGAGAAGTGAGAACTATATCATTTATAAAGTATCTTTGTACCAATAAAAACTTTGTGATATAAGTGAATGTTTTCAAACAAGTTTGCATTTTCATGGTAGTTAGGGGACAATTGCCTTATTGATAGTTAGGGTATTTTTCATATTCTTTCCTTTGGAGTGTTTTTATATATGATTGTATTTTGAATATTTGGTCTCATATGTAGGAATGTTAAAAAAAACCAAAAAATAAACTAAACTGCAGAACCGAACTGTTTTTAAATTGAACTGATTTGAGAATCGAACTGTTTTCGAACTGATTTTTTAAAACTAGAACCGAATCGAACCAGTTTTCAGTTCGAAAAAACCGAACCAGTTTTCAGTTCGAAAAACTGAACCAAATCAGTTTTTAATTCAAAAAAACTAGAACCGAATTTGTTTTTTTAAAAGTAATTAGGGGTAATTATGTAAAATTTGGTTTACAAACCAGTTCAGTTCGATTCAAAAATAAACCAGTTCACTGGTTTATAAACCAATTCGGTTCGGTTTTTTGAACTGAAAATCAGTTCGGTTCAGTTTCTTCAAACTAAAAATCAGTTCGGTTCAGTTTTCAAATGGTTCTAGTTCAAAACTTAACTTTGTCCACCCTTACTCATATGTATCACACATATCCTATGGATCTGTACACACCTTCATATTTGTAACTTACATATGTTATATTAATAAATTTGAGTTCTTTTTTATGTGTTTCTTTAAACTTAAACTTCTATGTACGTCACATGGAACACAATTGTTTGTCATATGCATATTATGTTAGTTATTTAGGCTTCACCATGGGACTATGGGGTGTATCAAGGGTGTTGACTTTTTGTCCGAGACATTGACTTTTGTCAAAGTCGGAAAAATGAAATTCAAAGTCCATTTGGAGTATGTCAATATCAGAAGCATGAAAGTCACAGTCAGTTTGGAGTGTGTCAATATCAAAAGTAGAGTCAGAAGTATGAGAGGCAAAAACAAAAATGCTTGTATTATTTTTCTTTCAGAGGTAGAGGCAACGTATCAGAACTTGTTGAATATCACAACCATAATTATTTTATCAGAGTTAGCATTTCATAGTTAAATATTAAATTCAACGCATTTTACCAGAATCATTTTGACTTTACCCACATAATATTTGTAAATAATTAGAAATTACTCGCGGAATACCCACTAAAATTAATCACACATGCAAACCAACACGTTATCTATTACAAAAGTAGAATGTAATAAGATATATTGATATAATTGATATCACACCAAGTATTTGGTTTCAAAGTATCTTTTAACAACAAAGCATCCCAAATACACCAATCAAAATTAAACGAAGAGGTAACTCACAAGTGCATCAACCAAAGCAATCCAATAGAGAGGTATATCCCAAGTGCACCAATCAAAGCAATCAAACAGAAAGGTAACTAGTGTTAAGTCACCTACCAAATTAATTGAAAAGTATAAGTATGCACTTCAACTCACAAATGTAACCGTCAATGGTTTCAAATACATAAAATTTGTTACATTCACTAAAATAGCAACACTAGTCGAGATCTTGAAAGAACCACACTAACTAAATGTTATTTAATTTACACAAACTTAATAGTAATGCAAGAAAAATACATTTTTAATGCAATCCAATATGGCTAAATCTCCTTAACATATTCCTTATCTTAGCTACTGCAACATTACAAAGCAAAAACTTAACATCATATTAAAAAGAGAAATAAAGCCGTTAGTGATTACTAGAGACAATTTTTAGTTGTTTGTAGGTATAAATTTATAGATCAAGCATTATAACTTACTATGTATTGACTCATTAAATCATAAGTATCCCAATCCAAGAATGCAATCATATTCATAAATGGAAGTTTGAAGTAATTTGAATGTGGTTTTTAATCTCTAATGGAATCAAATATCTTCAAAAGAAACCAATTCCAAAACAAACTACATTCATAGAATTATACTAACCTACAAAAACCATAACTGATACGAATATTTTGATTAATTACATCAAAAAAGGATTTTTAGTAAAAGACTGTCCATTCGAATTCAGAGAGTAAAACATAAATTGTGATCCACAGTCACACAAAGCAATCCTTGATTCAAGCCAAGTTTAACAACATAAGCTAAACATGAAGCTCTCTAAAGCAAACTAAAGACTTGTCGTTGAAAAAGGCATAGTGAAAAAATCAAATTTCACTTCATATACATACTACACCAAGTTTTTAGACAAAAAATAATCACATGTAAATAGCATAACCAATGCACATTGTTGTAAAATAATGGATTTGAGATATTAGGGATTTCAATGAGTTGTGCCAAAAAAAATGGGAGAACAAGTTAGGGTTTGTAAATCAACTAATAAACCATTTCTTTTTTCCTTTACTCAACAAATAATCATGAAAATATAACAAATTAGAGAGAGGAAACGAGAAAGAGAGAGAGAGAGAGAGAGAAATTGAACTAGAAAACGAGAAATAGCGAACGGGACAGCGAAAGAGAATATGTGAACGAGTGAGAGCAAACGTCGAGGTGGCGACCGAAGTGGTTTAAGTCGACGGAGCGATGACAATCTGAGTTGGCGAAGGTTGCAACTTGGAGGAGGTTGGAAGAAGAAGAAGAAGAAAGGTTTAGGGTTCTATAGAGACAAGTGAGAATGAGTGAGTTTTTTAGTTATGTGAGAATAATGAGTTATTTCACACAAACATTTTTTTTTAACTCAATAGAAAAACTTTCTAACTGAAAAAGAAACTAATAAAAAAAAATTACTTGTATAATCTAAAGTAGTAATGTCGATTTACAAGGAATGAGGGTTTGAATTGTAAATGTACCTATTTAAAAATTTCTGAAAAAGTCTAAAGATTTAACTCAACAATGATCTTGGTTAAGAAAAACAGAATATCACACAAAGATGTATTCTGGTTCACCTAACTTGGGTTACGTCCAGTCCTCACAACTGTGAGATTTTCCACTAAATGTTTCAAAACAAATAACCTTCTTGATTTTACAGCACCTAGCTTAGATCAACCTTGATCTATTACAAGCTTTATTTCTTTCCACCTAGAAAGCAAATTAATCACCTATCGACCTTGATAGAATTTGTTACAATTTATTCAAACTATACTTAAACTCTTATCATTTGAGTTTTACAATAATGATGAGATTGTTTAATAGAATCTGAGATGTCTCAATTCTTGTTTGAGATTCGATTCTTTACAAAGAATTCAGTATTAATAACACAATAGGATATAAATATTCAGAATTGATTCTTTCTTGTGAAAATGAGAATTTCAAGTATGTGAATGTGAATGATTTTTGATAGCACTTGAACTTCTGCATTTTTCCTGGGCATCGGTCTTTCTTTTATAGGCGTTTGGAGCATTTAATAATGGTCAAAAGAGCTATTGGTAGTACTTTGTCGGTTTTGACCAAAACCAATATATATGATTAAAAATATTCCAACCTTTGAACATTCTTGAATCCTATTTGACTAGTGTTGTTTCATACGTCCTTGATCAAAATTCCTTTGTATTTAATGATCCTTGAAGCTTCATATGTAATTGTTGATGTTATATCTTCGATCTGGAGCCTTGATTATGTCCAAAACAGTATGGACAATGATGATGAACTTCTGCAGAAATAAGAAAATCAACGCTGAATTTCTGCATAAACGGAGATTGATTATCAATCTGGAACTATCAGTTTGAACTTTCTGGAGATTGATGATCAATTTAGAGGTTCAGTTTTGATCATTTTGGATGACTTCATGATGTCTTGTACAGATCAAGATTGATTAACTTTCTTGACAGTTTGGCTGAAGAAGATTCAGACTTGTTTCAACTAGCTTGATTCGAGACCTTTTATCTTAATGATTCAAAAGTCTTCTTTGACTGAAATAGATCCTTCATGTTCCTTGCATTGTACTGATAGCTTTAGTATAAAATTCAGAGGCAAATACTTCTTTGGACTAGTGGAGATTGATTGATCTTGAGGTTGTGATGATCAGTCTTGATCCTGGAGATCATTCTCCGTTTTGTTCAGAATATTCTTGTTTCTTTATATGTTCAGTTTTTATCTGATTTCTTTGTGTTGCTTGATTCCTATCTTTGAATTAATTCACTCAAAAGCATAAATTAAATTGACATAACATTTTAGAATCATAATTAACAATCTTAATTAACCCTTGTTTATTTTCATCAAAACATTAATTTGAGATTTTGTCTTAACATAATCCTCGCGGAACAATCCATAGAATAATTAAAATTATTCAATTCATTTACCTAGGAAGAAGTTATGGTAAATACAACACGAAGAAATTTTGAACAACTTTAACGTGGGTTGCATTATTTTTTCTTTACCCACAGTTTTTTTTAATTTTACCCACGCGATAACCATGGAAATTAATTAAAAAAAATCAATTGATTTTATAAATAATGTACACACCATTTTTCCGTATATATCAAATACTGTACTCACAGACTGGAGTCTGTGGGTAATTTTCCATAGGTATTCAAATATTTTCTTGTAGTGATTAGTTGCTTCCTCTGATCGTGTTGCTTCCTCTGATTTTTGCAATTCCTCTTGTTATGTTGTTTTCCTTTAATTCTGTTGTTTCATGTGATTTTTCCTTTTTCCTCGAATTTTTATTGTTTCTTTTTTTTTTACTTGTTTTCTCTTATTTTTACATGTTTCGTCTTATTTGTTCCTAGGTTTAGAATGTACCTATTTGTTTTATTTTTCTCCACACTTAATTTAGAAAATTAGTACATTAAATTGATCTCACAAAGAAACTTTTAATATCAACAAAACTAGCAAGGAAATGTTCTACAAAACCATCGTGGTTCCAATAATTTCCCCCTTTTTGTTGATGACAAAACTTCATTTTTGTGAACAATTTAATAATAAAAAGCATGAAATAAAACGACGATCCCTTTAAATTTTAAGTCAAGAATGCCCTTCTTATTAAAATCTTTGATTAAGTGGTGTTTGATTTCAATATGCTTGACTCTAGAATGCATAATTGGATTTTTGGTTAAATAGATGGCAAAGGTATTGTCCTAGAATATGGGAATTTCATTTTCATAGAGTTTATAATCCTCTAATTGATGTTTCATCCATAAAAGTTGAGGATTACAACCAACATCTAATATATATTATGCCTCTGTTATTGATAATGCAATTGTCCCTAACCTCTTGTTGAAACATGAGATCAAATTGTTACCAAGAAAAGTACAGTTTCCACTTGTGCTTTTTCTTTCAAGTTTGTCTCCTGCATAGTCAACATAACAATATTCATTTTCATTTAATTTATTTATGAACACCTATTTAATTCCAATTGGCTTCTTATCCTTTAGTTTTGGCACATTATGCCAAACATCGTTTCTTTTGAATTCATTTAGTTATTCTTGCATTGCTAAAATCCACTTTCATCTCAAAGAACTTCATCCACTAATATTGATTATAGTTCAAAGAGTAAGCCAAAAATTGATGTGTCCTTAAGAGAAGATCTTGTCTTTAGAGGATCATTTGAATTTCAATTTAAAAGTGTTTGATGATGTGATGATTAATCTTCTAACCCATTTCTTGGTTATGGAGGTTCTTAACTTGCATTGTCCTTGTCATTCCTATTCTCCAATGCATTGGAGGATGTTTTCCCTCGATTTACTTTTATCCTCTTGTTTATTAATTTCATTGGTTTTATTCATTTCTTTTATTTTGCTTGGTTCTGTTGATTTTTGAGGTCTTTCTTATTCTGGTGTTCCTGCAAAATTATTGTCTTGCTATAACCTTTGTAGTTAGGTTGTTTGTCATTGAATCTGACATGAATTATATCTTCACACACACACTAAACTTTGAAAATTCATACGATAACATACACTATTAAGTCAATTATATCATACTAATCATATAATGTAAAATGAAATTCAAAGGAATATGCTTAAGATAGATTTTTCCAAAAACAACCCCAAATTTATGTTATAACAACGCAAAATTGAGTTTAACTGCAGAGTCAACTGACAGGAACTTGTAAGTATCAAAATTGAGTAAATAAACACTCTTGGGAAAGCTTATAATGTCTAGTTTAAGCCCCTAATTCTTGCCATTGATCAAAATAATACACAAGGTCAGAAAAATAGGACAACAACTCGTGTCTAACTTGTAACCCATTTTTAAGCATCAATACTCAATCAAACATCACAAAATTTGTACTCAATTTGAAGATAATTGAATCTAGTTTCCAGAAAACTAAAAATCATTTATAACTAAGTTCTAGAGAAAACTAACAATCATTCATACTAATCATATAATGTAAAATGAAATTCAAAGGAACATTCTTAAGATAGATTTTTCCAAAAACAGCCCCAACTTTATGTTATAACAGCACAAAACTGCGTTTAACTGCAGAGTCAACTGACATGAACTTATAAGTATCCGAATTGAGTAAAGGAACACTCTTGAGAAAGCTTATAATGTCTAGTTTAAGCTCCTAATTCTTGCAATTGATCAAAATAATACACAAGGTCAAAAAAACAGGACAACAACCCTTGTCTAACTTGTAACCCATTTTTAAGCATCAATACTCAATCAAACATCACAAAGTTTGTACTCAATTTGAAGGTAATTGAATCTAGTTTCCAAAAAACTATCAATCATTCAGATCTAAGGTCTAGATAAAATGTTATGGCCCAAACATCACACATATGTCCTGCAAATTTTAAGTTATCACTCATTCAATCACACTAATTTCCTAACAATCTTTGCAAACACTAATGCTAAAAATTATGAATAAATCAAGCAATGAATACATCAAAACAACATCACAATGTCAATTTACTCAAACTAATTTCTCACAATAGTGAAATTTCAGTTCTTTAATTTCAAATACATCAAAAGAGCATAATTTCATGTCATCAAGGAAATTCAATGCTACAATAATGTATTCTCAATTTCAGTCATAGAACTTCACATGCATAAATTATTTTAACCATCTATTTCAAAACCCTTAAATCTAACCAAAAATAAAATTAAAAATCTATTTCTTCATTTCAAACCCTTAAACCCCAAATCCCTAACTTATGGTAAACATTATCTCATACATGCATGAAAGGAAAATAGAAAAAGGGAAACCACCTCTTGATTTCCAAAAGGATTGAGAAGATGATGATAATTTCAACTCTGTCTAGTTTTGTCAAATGTTTCTTTTTCTCCTTCTCTTCTTCTTTCTAGTTTATGTGCTTCTCCCTTCTTTTTTTTCTTTCTTTCTTTCTTTATTATTATTATTATTATTATTATTATTATTATTATTATTATTATTATTATTATTATTAAAAGTTATAAATTTATACTAATAAGTAAAACATAAAAAAAAAAGTTACTTCTAATTATTTATGCTAAAGAGGGATGTTACAAACACTTTACAAAATCATTATCTTCTGCTAAATATTATTTTTCCATAGAAAATGGGAACACCTTAATTTACTACTAACTTAATTTTTTATAATACAATCCAAAAAAAAAAATCAACTAACTATACTTATAAAGATGTAGTAAACAATTAAAGTAGTAATTTGTTACCTGGGATGACGAGTTTCTAATCATTGTCTACCATATTCACATAAAAAAGTTGGTGTCTGTATAGAAGTTGTTTTGTGTGCTTCTGAAGTTATGTTGACGCTAGAGTAAATGATATAAAATATAATTTGACACTGAAGAATCCAAGATGGCTGAAATACGATAAGGGGTTAAAAAGTTGAATTATATTGTATTAAAATTTCTTATGTATATATTTGATCTTCTATGTATGAAATGTACGTTAAAACGACTTTTCTAGTAGTTCATTTCTTTAAATAACAATGCAAAAAATAAAATGTAGAAAATTATAGTTGAAAAATTATAATTGATCTAATTTTTATGCCAGTGAAACAAAAAATATTAACAATATTCAAATAACACTTCAGTCATTTATTTATTTATTTATTTCCGCTTTAATTCTTTATTTAATTTTAAGTAAACAATTTGATCTTTTATGTTCTAAAATGTTAACAATGTTATCCTTTTTTTACAAAAATTCATTAAAATTTTCAAACAAAACTCATAAAATTAATTATCATCTTCAATATAATGTAAATTTCATCAAATTTATAACTCAAATCTTCAAATAAACTCATATTTTTATTTTTTATATTTTTGAATTTTTGTAATAAGTTAAGGGACCGCAAAAGCAATTGTGCCTAAAATATAACTATATTGTATTTGTTCTCCTTTTTATTTAAAAGACATAAAAAAAAATACTAAATTAAGTAAATTAATTAATGACAAACATTTATCTCTTGTATGAATTGTAAGGTCCAATGAATTTTTTAATCACTCATTTGTGTTTTCATTCTCAAAAAATAAAAAAATAAAAAATAAAAACAATTGCGAGGACCTCAACCTTAGGTATGATTTCCGACCATCAGTATATGTAAGGTCATGTGGCCTTTGCAAATGTGTCTTTTCCCGGGTTTTTTTTTCTCTTTCCTAGGGCTTTTGGCCCTAGCTAATTCCACTAACTCTTTTAGTGGAAGTTAACACTAGATCACAATCAAGAATAAGAAATACATCCTAGATAATAAGACATCCAACCAGTAATCACACCGACCCAATTGTAAGAGTCAAATCAGTCATTTATTCTTTTCCTTGCTGTAATTGGGCAATTATTTTATTAATTTCAATATGTGAGCTTTTACTTCATTGTGTTAAGATATTTGTGTAACTGTAAATGAATTCATTTTTACATCAAATTTTTTGAAGGAAAATCGCAATAAAAACAGATAAACGCTACATATTAAAAATAAAACTTTCTTTTATGGATCCCTACAAATGGTGATGAATCGGGATTTAAAAGATTACCTCTTGTAGCGTGATAGAACTTTCATGACAACCACAATTACGAATGATGCTCTATTGGCAACGTTTCTACGTAATCCACATGAACAAACCTCCAATGGAGCAGCCTCCTTATAGTGTTAGCTAATGAATGAGACTTGTGAGAAAAATTAGGGTTTTAAACGACTAGGGTTTTTAATGTTTCCTGATTTCCCACTTGAAATTATGTATAATAGTTCTATTTATAGACCATTATATGGACCAATTGAAGTAACAATGTCAATCAGAAGGAAAGCGGTTTGAATTGTGATTCCCTTTTTAAAAAATTAATTCTTGTTTTTAAGTTTAGCTAACTCGAGATTAATCTTGGCTTCAAGAAACAACAAATGCATAAACGTTATTGGTTAATGAAATTAAAAGAAAATATTTCTACGTGATATGTGCTTAGTGAGTGAGAAATAATTAAAGATAAGAAAAAGAGAATCACACAGTAATGTATTCTGGTTCACCCAAGGTGGGCTATATTCAGTCCTCACAATTTATAAGTTTTTTCACTAATGTGCTCAAACAAGAATGTTCTTGCTTTTCACATAAACTTTCTTGATCAGTTACAATATTTCACCCTTCGACCTTGAAATGATTTCCTATAGTTACCTTTCAATCTATAAAGGATATTTTTTTTTACATGTCACCTTTTAATCACAAAAGGATTTTTACAATTCACTCAAACTATCTTTAAGACTATAGTCTTGAGTTTCAAATGAAATACTAACAGATGGTGGATGGATCAGAATCTACTCAACACATCTTTGAGTTTGATTTTCAGCAGAAAACTCATTAAAGAGATCCTTGAATCTAGTAAAAAAGAACTAGGTTTTTCCGCTTCATTGAAGAGCTTAGATTTCTCAAGTATAATTGTTTAAGTGATTGATTGCTTACACTTGAAACTCTTGCAGTTATCTTGACCTTAAGGTTCCTTTTATCGGCGTGAAGAAGGTTGATGACAACTCATTTAACCGTTAGAGATCCAGTTGTTCAATTATTCTTTAATAGATGTGTTTTATTAGATTAAGAATGTACCTCCTTTATTACTAGAATGTTCTTTGTTTCTATTTTGAGATAGTACTGGACTGGGAGCTTTTGACATTTGTTTGGTATTTGTCTTTTTCTTCTTTGTACGCAGGTTGCCTTTCTGTAGAGAAGTATTATAAATATCTTATCCTTGTTGTCCTAGTTGTACTTGTTTCATAAGCCATCAATTTGGAGATTGACTTTGTTATGGTTCTTGATTTTTGTTTTCCTTCTTTTAATCTTTTGTGCTAGATCATAGTTTTGAGTTGACTTGATGTTTAACTCACTTGAATTTTGGTTTTTGATTTGTTTCATTTTTAGAATAAGTTTTCCAAATTGATCTTGTGTAAAGAAGTATGGTACTTTTGCAAACTAGAATGATCTAGGTTTTACTAGATTAAATGCGATCAAAAACCATAACAGTCTTAGTTTGTCCAGAATATTGTATTTTATGAACCATAATGATCTCGATTTGTTATATTAAAACCTATCTTCAAATAACACACTCAAAAGCACAAGTAAAATAGCAACACAATTTAGAATCATAATTAGAAGTTAATTAACTTTGTTTGATTATCATCAAAATATTAATTTGGGATTTTTCTTTAATATCTATTACATTGTAGCTTATGTTATTTCATGTTTCACTTAAACAACACATTGTATCTTATGGTGTTCCGCATCTTGCTTAATTAATGTTGGTGCATCATAAGATCGTACCACTGAATTAATAGGTCTTACTTATTTACGCTTTTAACCCCTCATTAATATGTTCTCGTGTGTGTGACCTTATAGGTGTCGCAAACGTTGGTAATAATGGTAAATCATCTATTTAATATTATGAAAAATTAGCGATATCTAGCAACACATCACTGCCACCCGAGTAACGAGAATGTCTTATGATTTAACATAAATTTTCCACGATATTGATCTTGTGTATAATCTTACTTTTTCCCTCGTATCTAAATCGAATTCAATGCGTAGAATGTGTCACCCTTGTATAGTTCAATATCTCATTCTTTGATATCCGAGTATACTTTATAACAATCAATATCCCATACTGACTGGATGGTCATGCATTTAATAGGCATACTCTATCAAAAGGCCAATAGATATTACTCATGTTTTGTGGGAGGGGAAAATTTCATCTTGGCCACTCATGTCCCTTAGCATGACTCATTGAATGTCAAGTTAACTAACTTTTTAATTTTCCTATTACATACAACGTTTGGCGGTAACAAGACACTCAATTCCTCATATAGGGATCGTAGGTGTTTCAAGTCAAAGGGTGATATATACTAATATCACTATGAGAATAACTTATGACACTTACATAACACATTATGCAATAAGCTCAATTGTCCTATGTTGCTACTTGATATCTCATATCTATAACATATGAGATAAAGTTATCAATCGACACACTTAATAGTCTCGAATATATTATTATGGCCCTCTTTAATAATAATCGACTACAGATGTTTGATAGTGAAGTTCTATATCATCTGAAATTTGAGTCATTTATTGTATATCTTATCAAAACGAATCTCCCTCAAGGATTTTATTAAATTAAATAAACATAATAATTGAAATATTTTATATTATAAATAAACAGCAAATACAAGTTCTAATTTCAAAAGTAAAAAAGTTGGCCTCTAGAGCTTACATCCACGATTTTTACATGGAGTTGTGTTTTATGTTCAAATCAGTTATAATTTATAAATCTCACATGTTCTATATCTTTCAAAACATTTGAGTGGGGAAAATTATCTTTAGTCTTTAAAAAAAACCTTGTAGAAATAGTACGTGGTTACATCATCTGATTATTGTCACGTGGGATAAAAGATATTTCTGAAAAAATGAATGAAGCGGAAAAAAAGACAAAAGAATATTTTTCAAATTTTACGCTAGTTGTCCTATATAGTACAATCAATATAAATCATACATATCATGGACGTACGAGAATTGTGCAATGATTTTCTGCAACGGTCAAAAAATCTTAAAGGAATCAATTTGCTTTATATAAAGAAATGTTTGTGTAGCAAATGAAGATAATAAACGAAGAGAAGAGAAGAAAAACGTATGACACATCTTTGTGAGAATAATCTTTTAAAGAAAAAAGCAAACTTTCTATGTAACAAAATCTTTGTAATAATTTTCATTTTAATATCCTTTTGAAAAGGATTGTCCAAAAACACTTGAAATAATCTTATCTTTGTATCCTAGACCAATAGTGGTTGAAAACCTCAAATGTTGGACAGTACTAAATTAGAAGTTTGAGAAGACTAGAACATAGTCAGTTGACTAGTAAACTTTGAGTGGTTGAAAGAAATTAGTTTGATTTAGTGGATTTAATCATTTGGTGAGAAAGGACTAGACTAAGATATCATGTTGGTAGTGAACCAAGATAAATTGGCTTTGTGATCTCTCTTCCTTATCTCTATATTTTTGTGTTAAAGTTAATTTGTTAAATTTATCTTAAGTTTCTAACCATAAGTTTTTTATAGGCAAAAGTTTTTAAGTTAAAAAATAAAATTCAAACCTCCTTTTATTGTATTTTTCAATATTTTAAGGTCCATGAATTGCTCAGAATTTTCTCTTTCTCTAAATATCTTTGTTGCATTGAACATAGAGAGTATGGCATGTCACCAAGTTTTACCTTCTTAAAACTTATGGTACACATAACATTACATTTGACTTCCTCTACCATAGTCAAGATTGGCTTCCATATATACTTCATAATTTTTTCAGCGAAAATTTCACAATTGGGATTTAGTTATTCTATCGTCTTTGGAGTTTTCTTTGAAATGAGCCATTATCCAAGGTTCTTTAGGACACATGTTAAGGTTTTCACATGCATTAACATTCAATCTCTTTACATTCTCTAGTTTGCGGTTAAGTTGAGTCAGAGTGGTGAATTTTGCACAATCCCACACCATACCACACAACTATTTATTCTTCTAGTTTTTTTGTAAAGTTATTCAATAAATGCATAGCAAAATACCTATGTGCCAAATCTGGCATGATTGTTGGAACCAAGTTGATTTTATACCTAGAGTTTTGATGATAACAAAAGTATTTTATGAGAACATATATTTGACTTCAAGGAGTATGAAACAAGATATGGTCAAGATTTGAAGAAGATTTGATCAATATTTATATACAAAAAAATATGAACAGAATCAATATGAATAATTTACAAACACAATATGCACAAAATACGAACATAATCAATCTGAAGAGTTTACAATCTCAATCTAAACAAAATAGGAACATAATCAATCTGAAAAATTTACAAACTCAGTCTGAACAAAATACAATTCAAAATTAAACAAGGTCTAAATTGAAACCCAAATTTTAACTATAAATAGACACTCAAGCCTGAAGAAGAAAATCATAGAAAAATATAAATAAATAAAATTAGTCTTAGAGAAAGAGAAACACTTGTTCGAATGAGAAATATTATCTAATTGCTTTTTCTTCGAGTGTGAGAGTTATTATTATTATCAACTTTGTTAGAAACAAACACTTAAAGTTCCAATCTTTTGTATCCAACTCGATAGTGGTTTAGTTCCTTCTTCAATCTGGGGTTGTCATGTTGTTAGAAGAAGACTTGGTTTTGTAGGGTCAAGGTGGTTAGTTCCTCAAAAGTCTGGGGTTGTTAGGCTTGAAGGGTCAGGTGCATCGTAATTTATGGTATTTGAATTAGTGGATTAAAGCTTTCTGAATGAAGGGACTGGATGTAACCAAGTTAGTGATGAATCAGGATAAATCTATGTGTCAAATTATTTATGCTTTCATTGTTCGCTGTCTCTGAATCTGATTGCTTCTACTTCGAGTAAGTCACCAAAACCGAACAATGTTTATAAATTATCAAAAAGTTATCAACTTTGGCAAACACAATTCAACCCCTCCTTCTCGTATTGCATGTTCAATGACTTCCTGCATAGCTAGTATAAGACCCTATACTACATGAAAACACACACAAACACATGTAAGACCTTGAATTACATAACTTACTATTAATTTAGTCCATCAATTTTTTCACTAACTAGCGATAATTCACTAATTCAGAAAACTTTAATAAGGTAGTGGGCAGATCAATATTATGTAGAAATAGAAAAAAAAAATTAAGGAAGAGCCCAATGTAAAGAAAAAGAATGCCTAGGTAATATTATGTAGAAAAAGAGTTTTCATATTAAGACATTTGTGAGTGAACACAATCGCAACATATAATATAAAAAACAAGGAAGATAAAAGGAAATGGGTGGTGAAGATATTGGAGGAAAAATTTAGAATACAACCAACTACTGTTCAAGTTGACGTTGACGATTTCCTCAAATGCGAGTTTGGAGTGTTAAGTGAGGACTATGGGTGTTCAAAACAACTAAAAATTTAATTAAACTGTAGAACTGAACTGAACCGAACTGTTTTTGATCTAAAGAGATTTATAAAAATTGAGAACCAAATTGTTTTTCAAAAAAGTTATTAGGGATAATTGTGTAAAATTTGGGATAATTGTGTAAAAGTTATTAGGGATAATTGTATAAAAATTTAAAAAAAAGTTATTAGGGATAATTGTGTAAAATTTGGCCAATAGGAACAAAAAAATTAAGTTAAAACTAGTTTGGTTCGATTTAGAGTAATAAACTGATTCACCAATTTATAAAATAGTTTGGTTCCGTTTTTTGAACTGAAATATAGTTCGGTTCAATTTTTCAAATTGAAATTCGCGTTGTTTCAATTTTGAAATAGTTCTAATTCAGAGTTGAAATTTGTCCACCATTCCTGAGGATTATAAGGTTTTCAGGGCAATGAAGAAAGTGTTGGGTTTAAGTGTGAATGGTTAAGTCCCACATCGACAAAAAACATGGTAAATATTGGATTTATAAGGGAGGAGACCCATATACCTAATGCCTTAAGATTTTGGATTGAGATGTGGTGTCTGTTAGGGGTCTTTGACATTGAGGGGGAGATCCTCACACTCTCCAATTTAATTCTTTTTATTCTTTTTATGTTATAGTTATGTAGATAAAGGGTTAAATTGAAGGAAAGTAGAGATAGCAATGGGTAGGGTTTTGGTAGGGTACTATAGTACCCGTCCCTGTACCCGTGATTTAAAAAAATACTCATACATGTGCCCGTATCATCTTGGATATTAACTTTAATACCCGTACCCTTACTCTCTAGGTACCTAAGTGCCCGTACCCATACCCATTACCCGAGCTTTAACTAAAAAGATCGATAAATAAATGATATTGTTGTGATTAAAGTTAAAAATTATCTAAATATTTTAAATCCAATCATAAAGTATTATAAACCAAAATATTTTCTAACTCAAAATATTTCAAATGAACTCTCGTTACAATACACATTCAAATATCTATAATAATACTTTATGAAGTTGCAAGTCCTACGAAAATATTATTCGAGATTTGTAAAAAAATTGATAGGAAGTTGCAAGTATAATTATAAAGTCACGATTAATAAGATATAACTATTAATTATAAAGTCACAACTATTTACCTATTCATCATAATCAAATTCTTAAGAAGTTTGTAAACGTTTATCTTTCAATTATAAATATTGTAGTGGTCCAATTATATTAATAGATGTTATAATATAAAAGAAAACATTTAATTAAATTAAATATTAATATAACAAATAAATAAATAATATATTTATATAAGTGCGAGTGCGGGACGGAGTGGGTACTACAGTACTCGTACCCGCACCCATACCCGTTTAACTTTGCGGTTAATTACATGTCTCCATGCCCATACCCATTATGCGGGTTTTTAACCAACCCATTGTGGGTTATTTTTGCGGGTACCCATTGGGTCTGGATCTAATTGGCATCCCTAAGTACGGTCAAGCGAAAAAAACTATTAGCTAGGAAAATCAAAAAAGAAATTGAGAAAAATTGGTATGAACCAGGATAGACCGATTGGGTCACTGAATTGGATTCAGTTTTGGAGAACCGTCCATTTTTTAAAAAAACCAAGACTTTTATTTTTTGCAAAAACCAAAACAATTTTTAAATTAAAAAAAAAAATGTTTTTAACTTTAACTTTTTCACTCGGATCCTTATTCCACTTAATTTACAAGGCATCCGTCGTTGGTCGATTGATCCATATGAGATTTGATATTTTAATTTATATTACGAAGATTTGACTTTGTTGTGGATTTTAATGTATTTTTCATAGATATTGAACATTTATTATAAATTTTATAGATTTTAAATGAACTTAACCTTTCATACCAAACTCTTAGTGCTTGTTTCAATCCATATGAGCTTTGCTAAGTTTGAAAACATGATTTGATTTTGATTAAAATCAAGACCAGCTTCATCAAAGATTCCTACTTGAGATTCCATGATTTTGTGAAAAGTTTCAGTGGCTTTAATGAAATTTAACAAATCAATTTTAATAAGTTCATTTTCAGTTTTAAGGAGAACGTTCTCCGTTTTCTTGGCAGAACATTCTTGACCCTTTTGACTTTCAAAATTTTGTTGTTGTGTTTCTTATAGTTCTTGAATGATATTATTGAGAACATTATTTCTAGCTTGAGCTTTTTCTTTTTCTTCTTTTTCTTTATGAAATTGTTCTTTCAAAGAACTACATTTTTGAGTGAGAAGATTTGAATCATTTAACAAGTTATCCAATTGTTTTCCCATTTGTTCACATAAATAACAAGGTTCAGAATTTGTTACCTCATATTCTTCTGTTTTTTCCATCAAGCATATGTTAGCTTCCTCACCTTCTTTTGTTTCTAATTCTTCTGAAAGGAAATCGTTGTGGTGGTTTCTTGTTTAAGGGACATTCTGCTTTGTAATGTCCTAATTTATTACATCCAAAGCATGTGACTTGGCTTTTGTCTACTTCTGTTTTTGGATTTTTGTTTTGAGATCCCTTTTCGATTTGATCTCTTCATCTCATCATTCTATGTATTCTTCTGGTGAGAAGAGCAATTTCTTCATCAACATCTTCTTGTTTAGTTTCTTCTGATTCCTCATTTGTTTGTACTGTGATATTTTCTATAGATGTTTTTAGTGCTATTGTCTTTCCTTTCTTGATTGGTCTGTCTTCTTGCAGCAATACTTCATGTGCTCTTAAGGTTCCAATTAATTCTTCCAGGGGAAGTGATTCAAGGTTCTTGGCCAGGCTTATAGTTGTTACCATTGGTCTCCATATGATTGGAAGACACCTCATGATTTTTCTTACTCTTTCTTATACTGTGTAAGCTTTGCCAAGAGAACGCATTTCATTCACTATTGTTGTGAACCTTGAGTATATTTCATCAATAGTTTCTCCTTCTTGCATTTTGAACAGTTCGAATTTCCTTATGCCAATGTCTATTCTTGTTTCTTTGACATGGCTTGTTCCTTCATGATGAGTTTGCAGTGTATCCCATACTTCTTTCGCAGTTGTGCATTCATCTACTCTTTAATTTTCTTCTCTGCTCAAAGCACATGATAAGAATAATTGAGCTTTAGAGTTTAAAAGTACCTTAGTTTTATCAACAGCTTTTTCGAACTAAAAACCGGTTTGGTTCGATTCTAGTTTTTAAAAATTAGTTCGGTTAATAAACTATTTTTGAAAAAACAATTTGATTCTCAATTTTTATAAATCTCTTTAGGTCAAAAACAGTTCAGTTCTACAGTTTGATTAAATTTTTTGTTATTTTGAACACCCATATAGTCCTCATTTAACACTCCAAACTGACGTTTCAGGAAATGGTCAACGTCAACTAGAGTAGTAGTTGGTTGTATTCTAAATTTTTCCTCCAATATCTTCACCACTCATTTCCTATTATCTTCCTTGTTTTTTAAATTATATGTTGCGATTGTGTTTACTCACAAACGTCTTAACATGCAAACTCTTTTTCTACATAATATTACCTAAGGGCATTCTTTTTCTTTACATTGAGCTCGTCTTTAATTTTTTTTTTTCTTACATAATATTGCTCTGTCCACTACCTTGGGAATAACTTATTACTATAACTTTATCAAGCTCATCGCCTCTTGAGTCATCTACACTATCATACTTTCCACAATTTTTAATACAATCCAAAATGTCAAAGAAGCAAATAATATTATTCAAGTCTAACTCTTCCCAAACATCCATTTTTCCCACTATGTATTCCAGTTTAGAACTTGCATTTCAAAACGAAAGTTGTATCCATGATAAGTAACAAGAGTAAATAAATCATTCATCCTAATTACAAATAACAAATAAATAGAGATTAATTATATTGAAATTAAATAAAGAAAAAAACACTATATTAAAAACAAAATTCATAAATTGATGAACATTAAAATGCATATATTTGGGCAAATTACCCCCATATCACATCTGAATTACCACGAGAACTACCACGTCAGAAGTTTTCATTCATGTCATGTATATTAATCGAGAAAACTAATAAAAAGATAAAAAATATCGACGTCTTTCAATTTCAAAATTTTATTTGCATGTTTCCAAATTTCACAAGAGTAAATGTTCAACCCCAAGAAAAATTGTTGATTTACTCTAATTTAAGTTTATCGAAACATAAAGGTGTGAGTTTTTAAAAATGATTCTTATGTTATGAAACTCAAATTTCAAATTTTCAAAAGACAAACGTATTTTGAAAAGTTCATTAAAAAAGTCCAAAAAATTTGAGTTTTCAATTTTACAAAATACATTTGTGTTTTCAAAAAATTAAATTTATATTTTCGAGTAAAAAAGTGTGCATACCTACTATTCTGGAGAACTTCCCATTATTATTTTTGGGTGTTTTTTTTCTTCTTCTTTAACTAGAGCTTTTTTATTGTTTTTTTAAAGGAAAAAAAAAAGGATATAATAGAAGTTTTGACTAAAATGTGATGGAGTATAGTGAAAAGTGTATGAATCAATGTTTTAAAAATTGTATTGGACATGTCGGTTCAACTCATTCAGTCGTGTCAAGCGAAAAAACTGTTAGTTAGGAAAATCAAAAAAGAAATTTAGAAAAATTGGTATGAACCAGGATAGACCATTGGGTCGCTGAATTAGACCCAATTTTGGAGAACCGTTCGTATTTTTAAAAAACCAAGACTTTTATTTTTTGCAAAAACCAAAACAGTTTTTAAATTTAAAAAAAATGTTTTTGACTTTAACAAAAAAACTTTTTTTTTCACTTGGACCCTTATTCCACTTAATTTACAAGGCATTTGTCGTTGATTGGTTGATTCATATGAGATTTGATATTTGAATTTATATTACGAAGACTTGACTTTGTTGTAGATTTTAATGTATTTGTCATAGATATTGAACATTTATTATAAATTTTATGGATTTTTTTACTTTATAAGGTGCCAAGTTCATAATATATTTATATATTTCATGTCTTTTATTATTGTTTTATTATTTATTTATTTAGGTTCAACCGTGGTTCAACCTATTGAACTAATTGAACTATGATCCAGAGGTCTCGTCATTAGACCTTCGGTCCAATTTTTAAAACATTGGTACGAATTAAAAAGTTTCATGATTGGAACAAGAATAAATACAGGTGTATGTGTGATATGAAAAGGGTAAACCACTATTTTGGTGTTGAATGTGCATGACGCTGTCATTTTAGTCTATAACTTACCTAAAAATTCAAATTAGTTTATAACTCATCCAAACATTTGTCAATTTAGTCTATAACCTTAAATTGATTGTGAACTTTGGATGATTACATAACATCTAATGTGTCACTATCTCTTCCACGTGTTTATTAGACTAGACAAGGACAAAAATGATATTTAATTCAAAATGATTTTAAAAAAAATTCTTCATCTTCTCTAAACCTAAATTTTTCCCCAATTTCTTTTTCATCTCCTTCCTCTAATTTTTCTTCATTTTCTTCCTCCAATTACTCTATTACATGTGTTTGAGTGCTTCATTATTTAATAATATCTCCAACCTTGTTTCCTTCCAACACTTTCAAATTGTAGTCAATTCCAAAAAAACTCTTTCTCTTTTCTCTCCTTTTTTGATCTTTCAATTACGTATCCTATTTTGTGAAGTTGTAATATCATATGAGATGGAAAAGAGAAGAAGAAAAAAAAGGCATGAGTCTCAAATGCAAATGCAAAGAGAATAAAAGAGAGGAGTGAAGTTATAATTTAAAATTTAAAATATTAGAAATCAAACTACCCATTTCCATCTTAGAGACATCTAGAAAATATTTATTTTTTTGTGGGTACGATAAATTTTTGAATTCCTTTTGTAGTGAATCAGAACTGGTTTTTTGTTTGGATCTCATTTTTGTGCTATGTATTTAGGGAAATAACATATTATTAAATTATTAATGAATTTGTTTTTCTTTTTATAAAATAAAACCAACATAATGAATACTTTTGTTTTTTTTAATTTTTTTTTACATAAAAGAGTTTTTTAACACCATTTTGAATTTATTAACATTTTAGTCTATGTCTAATTAGTTATACATGTGCGAAAAAGAGTGACACATCATACAGTGGTGTCTACTTACACGTCACTCAGTTAATATAAATAATAACAAAAAATAATATTTTAGACTAAAATGACAAATATTTAAATGAAAAGAGTTAATTTAAATTTTTAATTGAGTCATACGCAAGAACGAGAATATCCTACTTATTCAAAGTTAAAATAATAGTTTACTAGATATAAAAAGAAGTTGCATAGTACATTATTTAAAAGATTGACATGAGAAGAAAAAAAATAAGTGGATGAACAATAAAAAATCGACATAAGAAATCTGTTGAGAGGTGGCACAATTTTTATTTTTCTCCTTTAATTTGTGACGTGCATTGCATTTTACTTATAACTAAATTATCTTATAAAATTATTGATGTATCGTACAATGAAGATACCATTTTAATAATTGTTAGTTTGATGGTTCTAATTCTTATTTGAATTCTTGTGTGAGATGGAAAACAAATACCACATACAGGCAAGGAGGTATGTGTTTTGCACCTATATATACATAATAGTGTGGTACATATAATAATATATATTAATTTTTTGTTTCAGGTTTGTTCGAATAAAAAGGTTAATTTATTAGTTTAAATTCCACCGACACAATCGAACTTGGATAGAATAGCTTTAGAACACTAGGCTATTTTTTTGGGGGTTAAATAGTGTTTTTTAAATGTGTGGGGTTTAATTATAGTTGTGTTTAAAATTATAAAAATATATTTAAATATATCTTTCTTATTCATATTAGTTTTATACTCTGTCTTTAGCTAATTAATTATTTAATTATTGTAATTTCTATTAATTTATTTATTCTATAAAATTATTCATAAAAAAATACCTCTAGATATAATTGTAATACATTAAGAGACTAAAGTGCACTTTTTACCTTCATAGATTAATTTAATTATTTTATTTTATTTTATTAAAAGTGTTTATATATATATATATATATATATATAAAAAAGAAGCACACAAAAGAGATGTTTTACAATGAAAAAAGTGACAGAGTTAAATTTTGACCACATAATTATAGATATTTAAGATTAGAAAAAAAAATCATTTTTAAATAATTATATTTTATTTTAATAACTTTTAATTATAATTATTTATATACAGTTATATAATCAAGATTTAACTCTTTTATTATAAAACTTATCTCATTTAATATATCTAAATATATATTTCTTATAGAAAAGTCTCTCTTATTTTATTTTATTTTTTGAATTTATGATTTGATTTGGGATCTTATTTTGTACTTTTGCACATTTAAAAAGTATATGGTGATGCAGTAGTGTCCAAATTTTTTATAATTGTGTAATTGTGGAATGGTATTGAATATTAGTGTCAACCAAGCTATGTCGGTAGAAGATGTATAATTGGTTTGTCGATAGCATCCTGGATTCATGGCTTAATTGGCTTAAAAATGAGTTTTCCTATCTTTATGTTTGGTTACCAATATCCATGCATGTTTTTTTTTTTTTTTTTAATTATACATTTTTATTAATTTTTAATAGTGCTAAAAATATGAAACATGATTGTAAGAGTCAAATTATTAAGTTTTATTGATTTTTTTTATTATTTTTAAATTTTTGTGATTTTCGTAAAACTATATAGATTTGAAAAAAATATTTGACAGATTAATATTTGGATATTTTTTTATTCATCTAATTTTATTTCGATTATAAAAAATTCAATTAATTTAAAATTCGATAATTTTTCGTTCTCGATTAGTAATTTATTTATTTTTAAGTATAATGAAATCTTTTAGTCCCACCAATAAGATAATTCTTTCAAATTCATTCTCTACTTATCCTTCACATATTTAATATCACAAGAACTCTTCCAAGTAGTATAACGTGTAAAGGTTCTCCACGAGTCTATTTTTTCCTCTTCATACTTCAATTTTCTTTTACATTTTCATAACTACTTCGCAATTCCTTTATTTCAATGAATATATTCTGCAATTCATTTTTTATTTTAATATTTATAATATTGTCTACCATATAAAAAATAAAAAATAAATTTAATTGAAATTTTTGTCTTACTATCTTTATTGATTCAAGAAATTGATTTTGTTTTAATATTAATGTTTGTCTTTCATTTTAAATTTTTTGATAAAAAATAGTGATGTGACATGTTTAAATAATATGACATATGATACGATGATATAAAATAATTAATATCATGAAAACGCAATAAAACTCTCTAAAAATATACTTTTCAACTTTAGAATTTTTTATTTTATTTTTGTAATGTAATTAATAATAAATGAATAAATAATACATTTAGATAGTTCTATATTATAAAATCGTATGTTACATCATTTAAAATATATCAAATTATCTTTTTTTTTAGTTCAAAAATTTGAGGGATAGATCAAATATGTCAACTTTTAAAATAGATGAATCAATTCCATGAATTGATGAAAATAAATAGATTAAACCGCAATTAAACCTAAAAAATATTATGATGCCTCTAAAAAATTACGAAACCGATCGATAGTTGAGTTCTAAAGATTTTTTATTTCTATCGAACCAACATTAATTGAATCAAGATCTTAATTATAAAAAAATAAAAGAATTTTTTTCTTATATATATATTTATAATATATGTCATCAATTATCATAGAATGTTAAAGTGATTTTTAAATATTAATTTCAATTGTATTATTGAAACACAATAAATGAGATAAATACTTTATCATATGGCTTGAACATATATTTTTTTAAAAAAAGATTCATTAATTTTTCTATAATTTATTTTCTAAAAAGAGTAATTGTGAAATATTTTTCTAACACAATGAATTTGAAATTAATTAGAATACTTCATTAACTATTAAATTATTTATTTAACTTATATTTTATTTAATAATTAAAATACAAAATAACAATTATTTAAGAGTACTTTAACCATTAAATTGTTAGTATATTAAAGTTGTTAAAGTTAATGATTAATAAAATATTGTAAATAAATAATAATATGCAACTATATATATATATCACAAAAATAAATTTTTAACATTAAAAAATTGAATAATAATTATGTACTTTTAAAAAAGAATTATTATTTTTAAATTATTTTTATTATTCACTGTAAGTATAATGAATAATACATATGCTATCTATATTCAATGTTATATAATTATATTTTAAATAATTAAAAAGTCGTGAATCCGCACGTGTTCAATTTATTAGATTCATATCTGTCTAATGAATAAATAGAGTAATAAACTTATTTGAAATATGAGAAGTATATAACAAGTCTAGAAAAAAAAAAAAAATATATATATATATATATATATATATATATATATATATATAATAAGTTATTTGTTTACATTTAAAATTACAAGAATAAATTATTTAAATATATTTAATTATAGTAGGTAACAAATTCAATGTAAAATTAAATTAAAGTAGTCTACTTATAATACAAGTCTTCCTATATTTAGATCTTTAATATAAGTAGCCGGCTATCATTTAACTTTTTAGTTGTCCAAAATCACAAATTGACAGCCATGCATCAGATATTGTTTTTACAAACTGTCACATGTCAACATGCCTCTCTGTTTCAATGTACCACCATATATAGTTGTCAGTTAGGCTAGTTTCTTTTATCAATTATTTTTTTTAATAAAAAATTAATTAATCCCAAAAGTATTATCACTTTAAGTTTTTAATTATTTTTTTCAAATGTAATTTCTAATAAATGTTATCTATATATTTTATTTTGAAAAAGTTATGTACCTAATCTTAATTATTATTATCAAATTTATCTTTATGATAAATAAAAACATATGAATGATTAACAAAAATTATTTATTATAAATGAACAATAAGAATTAAAAAGAGAGTATATTTTATGAAGATTCTGTAATTATAAGATGCCTTCTAGATACACTAAAAACAGATGGCATTCCAGATCTACTGGTAGATGTTATCATTTTCTTTTTTTTTAAAGAATATCAAAGATTTTAATAATATAATATTAATCCCACGAGCTCCTTCTAGAAGCGCGCGAGGGCTATCACTCGCTTTAAATACATACAAATTTTGGGTCATAGCCATGTGGTGTGAGTGATTTTGCTTACTACTTACTATCATTAACTTCCTAACAACATTGTTGACCAAAAAAATGAACTTTCTAGAACTTTATTCAATCACTACTAGTAGTTTGGCCAATTTGACAAATGAGTTAATAATTGATGTCTTGTTTGTTAATAATAATAATCACTAGTTTGGCCACTTGCGTATGTTTTATGGAGAAAATACCGCGTGGTGACAAAATTTTTAGACACAAGATTGTGGTATATTTATAAAAATAAAATAATAAATAAATATTTTGTAATTATAATATAACTAAATAATATATTATATATATATGTGTCTAAATTTTATCTTCAAAATCTTGTGATCGTAGAAAATATCTTTGGTTTTAAATATAAATAAAAAAATTAAAAAAAATATTTAATTCCAATTTTGTGGTTAATTAGTGTAATTTTTTTAAAGTTATTACTAGAGTCTATCTAAAGAGAATCTTTGTTGAAAATATTTCAAGAGAAGTAACTCTTACAAACGTGGATTGTAATTAGTTTACTTTAGAGTAGGGATAGGTGTAGATCTATATATGGGTACACTCGTATTACATTATATCATTGATGGTAATTGATGGTGGTCATTTGAGAGATCTTATGGTGGTTGATGGTAGATCTTTGGCAACTCTATAATGGTTGTGTGGCGGAGATTTTACGACTCTACGGTGGTGGGTCGTCTCTCACTATTATTAATATTGTTAATTTATATAATTTTTAAATTAATTAGAAAGTAAATTTTAAATAATAAATAAAATTATTTTTATATATTAAATATTTTATTGTGGGTGTACACCAAAAATTAATTTTTATTTATAAATAGAATTTTTTACTTGAAAACAAATGTCAGATACTTAATGTTTGAAATCAGATACTTTTTCAAGGATTAGCTTGACAACACATGATACTTTGAAGAAACAAAACGAACGTTTACTCCAATTTTAACACGAGGTCTTAAAAAAAGAAAAAACAAAATTACATAAGTTATTTATCTTATTTATTATAATGTATCATCTAACACATTTTTTTCTTTCAATTACAATTTAGTCCTTATTTTTACACATTCGTAAAATTAATTATCTAGTTTAAAATTTAATAATTTTGATTTTTCTAAAAATAAATTCAGCTAAAGAAATAATGAATTGAATATGTTAAATAGTTTTATATACAATTTCATGATGTAAAATCATTTAAATATATTAATTATTTATATATTATTAATTAATTTTCAAAAAATAAATAATTTTTAAAAATTAAAACTTAAAATTTTAGAAAATTTTATCACAATTTCATGAGTATTAATTATTTAATATTATTATATTATATGTCAATGTAATTCATCCAATTTTAATGCTATTTCTTTCAATTTTAAATATAAAAAAAGATGCTAGATATATCTAATACAAAATTTAAACAAAATATTACGAGAATATTATAATATAATTAAATATAAAAATTAAAATTTTCTAATCTATAAGAATAAGTCTATATTGGTACAAATTTAATTACAATATCATGGTTACAGCTACCTGAATTTGATATGAAGAGAGAAAGAAATAACGGTCCAGATTGTGAAATGTGGAGAAATATAGGACCATTCAGCCACCCTTGTTTTTGTCCTAGCTGTTGTTGTCGCTTCAAAATAAAGGAAGCTGGCCGCCGAATGGAAACCAAAACAAAAAGGTACTCTCCCAAATTCTTGAACCTCACATGTCCATTCAAAATCTTTCATTATACATGCATGTTTTGCTTGCCTAATTATATGCTTCACCACTTTCACAAAATAATATTATATAATATTAATATTTTTGAGTCAGAAGCTAACAAATATTTTTAAAACACATGTTAATAAATTATATAAATATTATCTTAAAAGAGATGTGTCAAATTTTTTTAAATTTAAAAATTGTTTTAGAGACGATATATTTAGTATTAAATTTTTATTTTTAATATTTAATATTGTTAGGGCAATTTTTTAACAAGATTTATGTTTCAAAATTATTTTTAAGTTCAAATCCACAATATATATATATATATATATATATATATATATATATATCGTTCATCTTTAAAAATGTTGCCAACTTAAATCTTTTATCTTTGATTCTTTTTTTCACATAGGTCATTCATGTTTATAAACTATTTCCACTTAGTTGATATGTCTCATGGACTTTAGAAGAGAGTTGAATAGACTACCGATTCTTTATAAAATTTATATAATGTAGTTAAATTATTTGAAAATTATGTTGGAATGGAGTGTTTATTTATATCAAAATGTGGCTATTTAAAATTGATTTTATATTGCCATTAATTATTCTCAATAATTGAAAAGACAATTTCACAAGAGAAAAGTACTCTGATTGAATAAGTATTAATCGAATATGAAATAAATATAAAAAGTTAAGAGAAAAAGAAAATCACAATTTGATAGAATGTTTATAAAATCCATTAGTAATTTGTTATAAGGATTCTACACTACCCCTTCATCTTTAAACACCCAAAACCAGAGTTCTTAAAACACCCTTCAAAATAAAATATAAACCACTATCTTCAAGATAAAAACAATTCCTCTAATCTAATGAGAGTTTCTCAAGGAGAGAATTTTTATTTCAAAGATATTGAGAAGTTCATCAACAAAAATTAACAACTTTAAGTGCATGTTAGAAACATGTTTAAAAGTCATACAATGCATCAAAAACCTTTTTAGATGTTTGAACAAATTATTTTACATTAATTATTTGTTTATCTAGTTGATTATATAAGTCTATGTATTTATTGATATAATTAATATTCTCTCAATTATTAATATTATTCAATTTATTTTTCACCATTTCTCTCTTATTAATGATTTAAATCAAGAATTGTAATCAAAATATTTAAAATAATATTTTATAATAAATTATTTAAATTAATTTTTTATTTGAAGGTTTAATTTTAAAATTCTTTTAAAGAAAATTTAAACAAAAATATAAAATAATATATAAATCAATTTTTTTTAAAATTTAACAAATGATAATAATAAAAAAGTTTAAATTAAAAAATAGATTTTTTTAAATTATTTTTATTAAATATTAATATATTCTTCGTTATGATAAATTTAAAGTAGAAACACTACATCAATTTGGGGCTTTTTGTAGCACACAATTAATGGTGATTCATATAATTTTTTTTATATAAACAGAACTTTTTATAATAATATGTGTAAAATACTCAAAATGAAGCATACAAATATAGAAACTTTTAGATCAAACGATTTCATATTATTGGGTCCATATTTTGCACATGTTGGTTGGGGTCATAATTAATGACTAGGGTCAAGATGATGTGAAGTTTTCCAAGTCATGTTTTGAAATATCGAGATATTTTTCACATACACAAATTGGATGTTCAATTGCCGACATATTAAATGGTTACAGTGATTTCGAACTCAAAATATACAAAATTAATGCAAGTGAATGCTTCTTTCATTGGTTGTTGGAAAAATCGATTAGAAAAGGAAAACATTTTAAATCGGTTGGTCTAGAAACCTATTTGAAAAAGGGTACTTCATAAAATAATAGATGTATAGAAAGCAAATTTTGAAATGATTAGTCCTCCACAATTTAAAAAGTGCCTTTTTTTGACTAAAAAAGTGTTGTGATAATTCTAGAATTACCTAAAAAGTGTACTTACTACTAAAACATATTTAAAAAGGGAATTTAGATACTGCTAAAAAGTTTTACAAACTGTTCAACAAAGAATTTTTTTTTGTTGCAAACTAGCTAGTGCAATAAATTAAAAAAGAGGAGTGCTAGGAAAATTTTGTAGCAGAGTGACAAGTCGTGTCCAAGCTTTTCAACCATAAGATAATTCAATTAAATTAATACTTTAAAGATAAAAAATCATTGATGTATATTCATATATTCTCTTGATTCTTTAAGAAAAAAAGAGTGATATGATATATACCACTATATATATATATATATTTATATGTATTACAGTCTTACATGTGGTGACGTGGGTGGTGCAAGAACGTGCGCTGCAGTTTCGGCTAAAAACATGGGAGTAGTGATGTACAGAAATAAACCCTGAACAAAATGAAACTATAAAAATAAAATAAAATAAACTGAACTGAGCCAGAAAATTCAGATTAAAAAATTGTTAAAAATTTTGTTTGCATTTATCTAGTTTATCCTAAAATAAAAATGAATTTTTTTCTGAATTTAATCGAGTTTATGAATTTCTTATAAGTTCAACCAAGTAAATTTAGGTTTTCTAAAATTTGAGTCTACAATCAATTCAATTCTAAATTAATACGTAGAATTATACGAATTTACTTGTAATTTTATAAAATTAGAACAATTTTCTAAACACACATAACATTCCTCAAAAATTGTTTTTTCAATATATTTTTAAAATTTATATTATTTAAAAATAAAATTCATTAAATTGCAATTGGAGTTCTATCTTTATTCTATTTTTTTCAAAAGCCATTCTCCCATCCGTCCTATCCGTCCTAACTGTCAAACATAATTTTGTATTCTCCCAAAACAATATTAGTAAATACGATTTATTTTTTATTTATTAAAAACACGATTGATTTTAGAGAATATTCTACTGTTATTTATTATTTTAAATGAGAAACAAAACTATTCTGAGCCGTTCACGTACACTGAGATGTGACAATGACCTGACATATATTTTTCTTTTCTATCTACCAGAAAAACTTAACGAGGATCCAGATTTGAACAGATTTATGAAATTGTATATATTTTTATTATCAGATTCTTTCTGTTGAAAATAATTTTAAAAATAAATATTTTTTTCACCGAGGATTGGTATTTGAACATATGATTTTACGAATGAATTGCAATTTTAATAAACACGTTATTGAAGCGTAGTGGAAGGTGCTTATATGTTACTATATATTATAAAATATTAAATAAATATGAATTCACACCGAGATGCCGGAATTGTCCATACATGACCCATCCCAATATCTAATATTAAATATCAAACATTACCTAAAACTATGACTAATTTGGACACTACTTCATCACTCTCTCTTTAAATACAACTTTGTTTTTCCATAGCTACCAAAGTAAGTAACTAACAAACTCTTAACTTCACTAATTCCATTTCCTTCCAATTTTCATCAAAATGAAGGATACTTTAGTTCTATACCCAGCTCTTGGAAAAGGACACCTTAACTCTATGGTTGAATTAGGCAAACTCATATTAACACATAATCCTTCACTTTCCATCACTATTCTCATCCTTTCACCACCAAATACCAAACCACAATCTTTGCAAGATATTCAAACACTTGTCAAAGCTTTTGCTTGTGAATCTTTTCCTTCTATTACTTTTCATCACATTCCTTCCATTTCATTTTCCTTCACACTTCCACCTCACATACTCCCCCTTGAACTATGTCGTCGTAGTAATCACCTTGTTGATCATATTCTTCAATCCATTTCAAAAAGTTCTATCCTCAAAGGTGTTATCTTGGATTTCATGAACTATAGCACAAACCAAATCACTTCAACACTTGACATACCTACTTATTTTTACTACACTTCAGGAGCTTCTTCTCTTGCTGTATTTCTTCAACTTCCAACCATTCATCAAAACACCACGAAATCCATTAAAGACTTCCACGTGTATCCTAAAATCCATGGATTACCTATGATTTCTATAGAGGATATGCCAGAGGAAGTTAAGGATCGTGAGAGTCAAAGTTACAAGGTTTTCTTAGAAATGGCAAGAAGCATGAAGGAAAGTGATGGAGTTATCATAAACACTTTTGATGCCATTGAAGCAAGAGTGTTAAAAGCTTTAAAAGGTGGGTTGTGTCTTCCTGGAGTAACAACACCTCCCTTATTTTGTATTGGACCAATGATCTCACCTCCTTGTAAGGGGGAAGATGAAAGAGGACGTTTGTGTTTGAGTTGGCTCGACTCGCAACCGAGTCAAAGCGTCGTGCTATTGAGTTTTGGAAGCATGGGGAGATTTTCCAAGACTCAATTGAAAGAGATAGCTTTTGGATTAGAGAAAAGTGAGCAAAGATTCTTGTGGATTGTTAGAAGCGAGTTGGACTTAGATGAGTTGAGTTTGGACGAGTTGTTGCCAGAAGGGTTTTTGGAGAGAACAAAGAAGAATGGGTTAGTGGTTAGAAATTGGGCCCCACAAAGAGCTATACTAAATCATGACTCGGTGGGTGGGTTTGTGACACATTGTGGATGGAACTCAGTATTGGAAGCTATTTGTGAAGGAGTGCCTATGATAGCGTGGCCATTGTATGCGGAACAAGGTTTAAACAAAGTGACTTTAGTTGATGAAATGAAAGTGGGTTTAAAAGTGAATAAGTCACAAGATGGATTAGTGAGTGGAATTGAGTTAGGAGAGAAAATTAAAGTGTTGATGGAATCAGATAACGGAAAAGAACTTAGAGAAAATATTTTGAAAATGAAAATAAGCGCTAAAGAAGCTAAACAAGGAGGTGGATCTTCTCTTGTTGATATGAAAAGGTTGGGAAATTCATGGACGGAACATGCTTCTTGGAATAGTTTATCACCAAATTCTCCTTTTCTTTTTCGTTCGGAATAAAATTAAAAAGTGTGCGTTTGTACCATTAATAATTTAGAAAAGTAAGTGATTAATTATTGAGTTTTTTTAATTAATTTTTTTGTAATGAAGTGTGTCATTTTATGTCACAAAATGATTTTATATATCGAACTCGTATCTTTGATGAATTTGTTTCTTTTATATTAGAGTTAGAATTATCGGGTGGCAATGTGTTACAAAAATTTAAGGAGAATGTGTTAAATACATTGTTGTTAACATTATTTAAATTTAATTATTGTATCGAATGATAAAATAGGATGTTTTTTTTAAAAAAATAATAGTACCAATGTTGTATGCGTATATAGAGCAACACGTGATGGTGAGAATCTTATGTAGCATCTCACATGAATCCTGAATTCCTGACAGTAAAAAAGCAACAGTAATAGAAAACGATTCTCTCCTTAGATTCTTCAATAGATACAGCTCTGTAATTGTTTTATTATTATACGATTAATTTCTCTATTTTCACCATTCAACTATTTTAAATAATATTAAATAATTAAGTTGAAATATTTTTTATTTTAATTTTAACTTCTTAAACTATTCATTTTTTAAATTTTATTAATAATATTAATAATTAATAAATTTACATCATACAATTGTATGACGTCATCTAATTTTAAATATATTAAATTATAATTTTTTTATTAAATAATAAAAAACTAAAGTTATCAAATTTTAAATCAAAAGAATTAATTTTATAAATTGATAAAAAAAATAAAGATGATAATTGTAGTTAAATCTATTCTTTTTTTTATATCTTCAAAGTTTTCATATGTAAGAATGTTGGTCTAATTATTTAATTTTTATTCAAGCTCAAATTATCAAACATCAATTGAATAATTTGATAAATAATTTGATATTTTATAAATTTGAGATTCAAATTGACCGACACTTACAATTTCAAGACTCAAAACAATGATATACATTTTTTTCTTTTCATATGACTGAAGTATGGAAGTTAGAGAGTAAACTCCAAAACACTTGAAAGTGGGTTTACAAATACATAAATGATATTTTGACATATAAATTTAACAATAAAATTCAACAATAATTTAAATAGTTAATTAAATTTAAATATATGTTGTGACCTAATCGAAATAAGGACATAATATAGGAGAATAGAGATAAATGAGAAAAAGAGAGAGTGAATAATATTATTTTATTATTATGTGTTTCTATTCTAATGTTAGCCCTATTTATAGAACATAAGTAAATTAACATTCACTAATGACCCTTATGAACTTAATATTCATAACACTTTCCTTTGAATGTCCATCGAGAATATACTTCATTAAAACCTTACTAGAAAATAAACAATGGAAAAAAAAACTCTAGTAAAGGAAAAAGAGTTCAACATCATTTATTTTGGAAATTGTCTCATTAAAAACCTTACTAGAAAAATTCAATTAGACAAAACCACGATGAAGGAAAAATTAGTTCATAATATATTTATTTCTCCTCCTCGTGTAGACAATGATATTTTAAATTATGAAGATCAATCCTTTGTTGTATTTGTAACTTGACAATGAATTTGTAACGATGTATCGTATATTGTCACATAAATGACTTTGTTGATGTTTATATCACAACTTAGTAGAAGGTCACGAGCAATTATATATTTTGCTGGAATATGTCTTGTTCTATCTTCTTTAATGTGTCATTGTCTCAGTTGAGTAATGCATGCAATATTTTCTTCATAAAGAAATCATGTAATTATATTTATGGAACACACACTATTAGTCCCTTGTAGGTGTTGAATCATAGGCCTAAACCAAAATACCTTTTTGACTTGTCTCATGTTGTTTTAAAATTTCCTTATCATTTGATGATATTGTTTTTGTGGTTTGTTTCACACATCTCCATGAAATAGTTGTACTTCCTGATATAAACAAATAACTTCTTTTTAATCTATATCATTACAAAAATTAGACAAATAACATGTATATCTAATATAACAAAATATGTACTTGACCTTGTACCAATGTTGTGTATGTAAAGAAATTCACATGTCTAATATATCAACAACAAATAATATTTAGCAACAAATAATTAGCAAGATACATTATCATTTGATTGTACTAATATATGGTGTTTCAGAACCAAGTAGAAATTGTCATTTTGCTCGAATTCTAAAAAGACATTTGTGCACAATTAATGACCTTACAACATTTAAAGTGCACAACTGATTTGGCTTGTTCATATATAACTATTTTAGAACATTTGTTATATAAGTTTCATAATTTACAAAAGATTTTTCAAATAATTATTTTGTAATCTCAAACAAATATTTTCTTTAAAATACTTAGATAAATGATGGCATTTTCATACCCTCGTTTAGCAAATAATCACACAAGAATATTACACAATGTCCATATAGATTATTTGAACATATAAAGAGACTTACTCATTTTGATTAAATTATCTTTTCAATAGTTTGAATTGTATGTCTCACATAAATTAAACTCTTCAAAGAATTTTGTATAATTATCACTATAAAATGTGACATACAAATTCATAATGGGAATATCGGCGACCATGCTTGTGCACACTTTTTCTGATACTTTCAAAAATGCATAAGTATTGAATTCTTATGAAATTCATAATAAGAATAAATATTGAATTTTTAAGTTTTTCAAAAACTATATAACATATCTAAACAAAATATAAAACGATAAATAGTGTTGCGATTCTTTGGAGATCCATGAATATTTAATTCTTCCAAAATCATAAGGAGTAAATAAACAATATACATATTAAAAAAAGAAACATGATACATAGAAGATTGACATTAAAAAAATATGAAAAATATATATTAATTGGACTTAGTGTTCTTAGAGTTTTATGTTGATAACATGTTATGAAGTAATCGAAATAAGAACATAATGTAATGTAGTAGAATAGAGATGAAAGATGAAAGATGAAAAGAGAGAATAAAGAAGAAAAAAGAATAAATAATATAAAGTAGTAGCTGGTTTTGCCTTACCAAAGCCTTAATTTTACTAATTATGTTTGATAGAAAAACGGTCCTCTCAAGCGCGGTTCCAAAGCGTGTTTTCACGACATTGTCCTCAACTCTCTAACTTCTTTGAGTTTCTGAAAATGGAAGAAAATCAAGAGGGGCAAGGTTACTTGCTCACTCCTAGTAATTTGTTTCGTTAACTTTATAACACTATATATTTTAAGTAGGAAAATAATATAATGAGTTGAATGAATTTAATTTAATTAAATTGAAAAAAAAAATTATTATTGTATGATAATTAATTAATAAATGAATTTACATAATTACATACAACATAAGCGACACAATTACAAATTTAATCAATAGTTGAAACAAACAAAATTTGGCATATATTACAAGTTACTCACCATTATCAAAGGAAAATGTATTACACTCACTCATAATAACAAAAAATAAAAATTTGCAGTGACATTATTATCTTGTTTATAAGAAACTAGAAAAAGAAGAATTTTACAAGATAACTGATCAAAACAGAATTTATCTTGATTGTCTTTAACTTCTCTTCTCCAAGTAAGAAGAATCTAGGTGTACAGAATAAAGATCATTTGCTGAAGAAGATGAAGCAGTCTATGGCTCTTCCGTTTGAATATTATGTTCTTGGTAATATTGTCTCATTGCTTCAATTTTCTTCTCATCCAATACCTCACTTGACTCTGTAAACACTTCCTGAATATCTATTTTACCTTCAAGCATGCTTACCACTGAAGACATAGCATGCCTAAGATTTGAAGTCACATTAGTGCATAAGAGGGTCACATTTATCATCACCATTGCTTCCTCTTTGTTGAAATTTGTACCCAATCTTCTATCAACTAGCTCTATTAGATTACCTTTCTCTTTTAAGAGATGTGCCTGGTAAATAAACCGAAAGATAAGTAAAGTCTGACTAAGTAAATTCACAGTATCAATAATTTTACACTCTTTAGACAAATGATAAATTCGTATAGCTAAAAATGGAAGACTAAAAGGACTACTAAAATAGGTAGTTAGATAAACAAAGTACTATTATTTTTATAATCACTCTTTTACCTAATTATTTATCTAATCATGGTTAGCATGGCATGAACATAACACCAAAGTACTTACCCAATCAAGAAGATGAAATGCTTCTTCTTTTTGTCGAAGAGTGGTATTGTTCTTTCTATGTATGATTTCTAAGGCCACAATTCCAAAACTATAGACATCTGCTTTATCAGTCAAATAACCATGCATTGCATATTCTGGAGTCATGTATCCACTACATAATTAAAAAAAAGTTTATCAGCTACATTAAGTTTAGAAACTAACACGATCTATGTTTCAATGCATTAATAATAGCTCAATTGTATTATACCTAGCTATAGTTTTGTTTCTTTTTAATTAATTGAATCATGCCATTCAAATAAAGAAAATCATTATTTTTTTGAAAGAAAATGCTTTAAAATAAATTAAAATATAGGAACTTATTATGTTCCAGCTATTCGAGTGCTAGTGTTCTCCTCTTCATCAAGTTTGGCCAAACCAAAATCATATATATTTGGATTAAGATCTTTATCAAGCAACACATTAGTGGCTTTAATGTCCCTATGAACAACCTTCAACCTTGATTCTTCATGGAGATATGCTAAACCTCTAGCAATACCAAAACAAATCTTGTATCTTGTTGACCAATCCAATTTTATTTGGTGCTCTTCAGGCCTTGTATTTGTGAAGGAGATAGAAATAAAAAAAAAGTTACTATATATATATAGTCATGGACATAAATTAAAAGAAATTAACTTTGATGCATTGTCGATGTAAAACTTTTTACATTATCAACCAATCATAAATCATCTTTTAGATATGATTAAAATCAAATATTTTTAATAATTTAATGGTAACAATTGATTGATAATGTAAAAAAACTTTACACAGTTTGACTATATAGAAAGAATTATTGAATAAAGCACGAGCAAGGCTATTATTCCAGATATTCATATATTAGAATTTACTGATCTCCCTCTACACAACATCCATAGAGTTTAACAAGACGAGGGTGCTGCAAAGCCGATATCATGCAATTTCATTTAAAAATTCACGATGCCCTTGCTTTGATTTAGCATCAAGTTACTTCACTGCTATCAAAGTTCCATCTGATAAACATCCCTGCATTTTGAAGAATGCTATATATAGTTATTAAAAGTTGAAAATGATTTTTCACTAAACAATACTTAAAATTGTAATAAATATGTGACAACCAAGATATAATTTGTTATATTAAGGAGTTAGCAACACACTCTCTAATACACATATTTCAACCCACACTCTTCTATTGATTGAAATTCACATGGATGCCACCAAATTGTGTGGATCCTATTTAAATTTGTTGGGACCCATGTGAATTTTAACTAATAAAAGAGAGTGTGTTGAAAATAGTATTGCTAGCATTATTGATAATAGTACCTTGTATACTGGACCAAATCCTTCTTCTCCAATCTTATTGGCAAATCAAAGTTATTTGTTGCTCCTTTGATTTGTCTAAGGTTAAATAAACTCATTTGTAGGTCTAGACACTTTACCTCTGTTAATTGATGCAAAATAAATATCAGATATACCACTACCCTTTGTGACGGATTTGGCCCTCACAAAATTGATTTTTTGTGGCTGTAAAAGCCCTCACAAAATCCTTAAATATTTAACTGGATTTTGTGGCTGCCTAAGCCCTCACAAAATCACAACATTGTGATTTTGTGAGGGCTTAGGCAGCCACAAAATCCAGTTAAATATTTAAGGATTTTGTGAGGGCTTTTACAGCCACAAAAAATCAATTTTGTGAGGGCCAAATCCGTCACAAAGGCAGACGGGACAAGTGGCATTTGTGGCTGCAAAGGCCGCCACAAAGGAATGCGCCCGTGGCATTTGTGGCTGCAAAGGCCGCCACAAAGGAGGCCCAATACAACTAGCGTTTGTGGCCGCTTAGGCCGTCACAACTGATTGTACCGTTGGATTTTCTAGCGGCAAAGGCCGCCACAAATGGCATTATAGCCGTTGGCTTTTCTG
>NC_021167.2:13111498-13111797 GCF_000331145.2 Cicer arietinum | reverse complement strand
AAAATTAAAATTAAATATTAAAATTAAAATAAATATTATATATAAAAATATAATATTAATAATAATTAAATTAATTACCACAAAATCAAATAAAACATGCATTCCAAAATTAACAAATAATGTCTTACAAACCCAAAATTTATAAATAATGTCTTACAAACGCAAAATTAAACACACAATAATTAACTAAGACAACATAATTAATGTGTTCATACAACCCAAAAATAAATTATGAAATTATTCAAATGACATCAATCCTCATAATAATTCCTCTGATCAGCTCCACTCACACTATCATT
>NC_021167.2:13099767-13111308 GCF_000331145.2 Cicer arietinum | reverse complement strand
GATAATTATGAAAATATTGTTGTTGTTGAAACATTGGCGGCTGCTGCTGTTGCTGGAAGACAGAGTTCGGAGGATCCTGGTGTTGCTGTTGGAAATTTGGAGGCGGTTGCTGCTGCTGGGAGTATTGAGAGTAATTTTGTTGCTACTGGAATAGTGGTTGTTGAGGCAAGTATTGAGGCCGAGGCGGCAACTGCTGATGAAACACAGGAGGAAATGAAAATTGTTGTTGTTGAAATGTTGTTGCTGCTGAAACTGCTGCTGCTGCTCTTGAAACTTTTGTTTCCACTCCTCATTCAATTTATCAATTGCGGCTTGTATCAGCTGTTGTGTCTTTTCTTCTTGCTCACTTGCCCATTGCTTCTTTAACTGGTCAAGATCATTATCTATCGACGGACGATGAGATCGATCCGTACTAGCATAAGAAGAAGACGTCTCAGTCTGAATATAGCCGGTTGGACCTTTCTTAAAGGTTG
This sequence comes from Cicer arietinum, assembly GCF_000331145.2. Lineage (NCBI taxonomy): Eukaryota > Viridiplantae > Streptophyta > Magnoliopsida > Fabales > Fabaceae > Cicer > Cicer arietinum. The sequence continues at coordinate 13,110,835 of NC_021167.2, read as the reverse complement.
ATGATAAACTACCGGCACCCAGCACACGCCCTTTGTACTTGCCACCACTGATGTGCATAAAACTTGCGGTCTCATATTGTTTCCGCTGCACTAGACCAGCTCGCTGAGCAGGAGGAAGAGTAGCTTGATGATCATCCCATTCTTTCATGATTTGTTGAAGTTGTTCCTATATTTAAAATAAAAAAATAAAAAAATAAAATAGTTAATAATTAATATTATAATAATTTATAGGTCTAATTAATATATAACAATTAATATATAATAATTACCTGAATATTTTTTGATAATTCATCAGTATACTCATTTGTTTCAGGATTAACATGAAGATAGCGATGTATCTCAGCCTGAGTGACCTCCCTTCCAAGTTGCTTTTCCTAAAATATTAAATTAATGTCAAGTTTATAAGTTGGTGAAATGTGATGATTAATTGAATATAAATTAATAGATATATATTATAAATAATAATAAATTACCATATAATATTTAATTTCTCCAGCAGACATGGAACCTCCCTTATGAGTACTGGTACCCCTCTCAGATGCTCTATTAGTCTTTGCTTTTTCTCTCTTCTGTTTGTAAGCATCTGTGTTCCATTTCCTCCACAAAGCAGTCCAAACATTTTCACCAATCCAATTAGGCCGTTTTTCCTCCCCCTTATTACGTGCGTAAGCCAACATAGATGAGAGACGCTTTGAAAAGCGATGGTCAAATGAAGCCAAAACTGCGGCATCATGCTCTCTTTTCCAAGTGCATTTGGTCTGTTGTTTGTTGAAATTTAAAAAATATTAAAAATATAATTAGTAATTCAGTAAATTAATCAAATGTATAAATAAATAGTAATTAAATAAATTAATCTAATGACTTACTTTGAAACAATGTAAAAACTGATCAACTTCCCTAATTTGAGGTGTCTTATCCTCTTTTATCTCACCCCAAGACAACCATGGTTTTTTATATTTCTCTTGTATGACTTCAGCAATTGCCTTTGCAGATGATTTAAAAGGAAGATATCTTCAAAGTTTATATGCAAATTAAATATAAAAATAAATTAATAAAATTAATAATGTATTTACATTGCAATAATAATGAAATATTTAATCAATCATAGTTTACATACCCATCTCCTTCTGGAATGATGACAATGCGGTTGTAGCAATCAACACATCCGGGATCCATTATTTCGTCTAAGGTATAAGGCTCTACTGGGACCTCCGGATATAGAGGAATAGCTCCACCACTAGTACCAATGGACGGCATCGGCATGAGAGATGGGTCATTAACAACACGTTTAGCAACTTTTTTCTTACCACGTGATGTTTTGGATATTCCTCGTATTGCCGCCGTTCCTGTTCCTCCCGATCCATCCGAACCTCCTGATCCTCCTACTCCCGACACTGAAGCCATGTCTATATATATATATATCCATATCCATACATATATATAATATAATATATGTGTGTATACAATTAACATAAGATTAATTAATAATGAAATATACATAAATAAATTATAACACTGACATAAATAAAGAAATATATATAAAATATAAAAATATATATATAAGGTGTCGTTCATTTCAATTACAATATATAATATTATAGATATAGAAACACACATATATATATAATTAATTAATTGTCTTCGTCTTCGTCTTCGTCATCATCGTCGTCGTCATTTGATGAGTGAATTAAGTCATTATATATATATATATATATATAATTAATTAATTGTCTTCGTCTTCGTCTTCGTCATCATCGTCGTCGTCATTTGATGAGTGAATTAAGTCATTGCCTTCATCATTCTCTAATTCATCTATTTCTTGTTCATCAATTTCTTATACAATGTGTGACTCATGACAAAGTTGACTAATAGTCTCATCTCCAATCACATGATCCAAATTTGACATTTCATCCATTTGAAATGCAACTTCTTCATTGTGACTTGCTTCAACTTCTTCGATTCCACTCGTTGGTCTTGTTTTGATTGCAGCACACCAACCTTGTTTGCTTCTGACAGTTGATGGATAAGGAACATAATACACTTGTCTTACATTATGGGCCAGGGCAAATGGATCAAACCGTGGATATTTTTTGCTCATACGAATGTCTACAGTATTGGATATCAAATTTATTTTAGTTCCTCTGCTAGATGGATCAAACCACTTACAGTAAAACAACACCACTTTTTTCGCATAATCTAGGAACGTGTAGTCAATTTCGTAAATATGCTCAATTATGCCATAGAAATCTTCTACTACACCACTATCAGAGACACTTTTCATACAAACTCCACTATTAATTGTTTCTTTTCCTTCAGTCCAAGATTCAGTGTGAAATTTGTATCCATTGACGTAATAGGTGTGCCATTCTTTGAAACTTCTACTCGGGCCCATAGATAAGTGCCTTAAGTGGATGTTGATAGGAGTTTGTTCTTCGAGATGCACTTGTTGTTGAAACCATAATGAGAAATTTGAATGTATATCATCAGATGATTGTCCCGTATTTAAAAATGCCCTAATCGATGACCATATATATGGTGAATGTCAATTTAATCATATAATTAAATATAATTAACATGAAGAGAAATTTGAAACGTACTCAATGTAGGGTTTAACTTCAGTGCAGTTAATCAAAACGTGAACATGTGCCGCATTAAATACTTTGTCGCTTGGCCAGAAAATGAGAAAATCCCTACCAGCATGATGACCAGACAAGCAAAAAACTGATAAAGCATGTGGATGACGTATAACACTATCAGTAGCATTTCTTCTGTTAACTGGTGACAATGTTTCGTTGTTGAAATAATGAGAACAAAAGTGTGTTGTTTCACGGTGATGGTAAGATGAACAAATTGAGCCCTCAACTCTAGCTTTGTTTTTCACCGACCGTTTTGAATAACCCATGAACCTATAATATACAAAGAGATGTACAATAAGCTCCATGTATATATAAGTTGAAGTATATTGAAAATCAAGTATATGTATATATATATCACCTTTCAAATGGATACATCCATCTATACTGAATTGGTCCACCAAGCCTAGCTTCACTTGCAACATGCACTGAGAGATGCTCCATGGAATCAAAAAACCCAGGAGGAAATACTTCCACATTATAAGCCTACAATAACATAACACATTAACTAAAGAGACTAAAGTTATTTTATACTCTTCCATTTGCCACCTCATATCATACATTTTTTAAATAAAAATTTAAAAAAGGTGGGTATGCAGTTGTTTGATGTATTGGCAAGTTGTGATTGACTGTCATACAAGAACTTTTCACTGACAGGACATATCCTGTAAGCTCTTAATAAAAACACTTACATAAATTTACTCTAAGCACATGAAAAATCCAAACTTTATTCTTTCTGATTACCTGATTCTAAAGAGTTTTTTTTTTCTAAGCAGCCTTTCCACCTAAATATACCAAACAATAAGATGATAACAATTGCTACCACAACTACGATTCTAACCACAGCTTCTGCAGATATGCTGCTTCCATTTTCAGAAGGAGGTGAAAAATCTGCAAGATTATTATTAAACCAAAACTTTAGTTTCAACTCAATTATGTACTAGTGTTCCCTATGAAATTTCAACTCAATTATGTTAATGCTTCATGATGATTAAATTATTGACTACAAGCCTAAATATAAAAATCATGTTGATTAAAGACAGTGTTGTATGAAACTAGTAAAGATCTGGTGCTTTTGAACATAACTAAAAGAAACAGTAGGAAACAGACGTGCAAAATTCCACCACGTGTCATTTAAGCAGGGCAGGCCTATGCGTTAACTACTAAAGCCCTAGGGATCTATGGAGATAAAAATAATATAAAACTTTATAATTTTGCTAAGTTGATGAGGTCCCTATAGGGATCTATGGGGACAGGGATGGAGGAGAAAATGTCCCTATGGTGTGGAACGGGGATGAGGGACATGTTGAGTGGTGAGAACAGCCTTTCTCCTCAGTCCACAGCGACAAAATGTAGGACTAGTGCCAACAGTTCATCACGAAAGAAATTATAGGACAAAATGTAGGTTGTATAGTTGTTGATGGCCTTTAATAAGTGGGCCTTCTATTTCTTGTACTTATCAAGTTATTATTCATAAAAAATATTGGTGTTTTGTTTCAAATGGTTCCCTAAATTGAAAAATATTGATTAAAATTGTCTCTGTGTTTGGATATGTTAATAAATGTATCTCTAACATTATTATTAATTTAATGTCATTCTAGTCTTTATAAATATCAACAAAGCAAAAAAAATTGACCGAAACTTTTCAATTTCTTTAGAGTATCAATAATGTGGAAAACTAAGTTAATACATCTTTACATATTCAAGGACTAACTGGGATATTTGCCCTTTATTTGATGCAACTAATACCACAACATTAGTAGCTTGAACCATGCCATTGGGCCTTCATAAAAATCACCGACCTCGTCATTCTTCTCACTTATGCATGCACACCCTAAATATTTTTTCAAGCACTAATCTGATGCAACATAACTAGTAGATATTTGAATTCTTAAACTATTTTAAAGATGGTTTCATCATAAATTAGAGTTTATGGGAAAAAATCCATTAAAAATTATTAGTCTTTGCGATTGCATTCAAAAGATAAATTGTTTGCCAAAAACAAATTCAAGCTATAAAATCATGATTTCACATTTTCACTCCAGTAATAACTAATAACTTGAGGAGAAATAAACTATGATATAAAGATGAAAATTTTAATTGAGGCAGGATTAGATGGAGTAATAAGATGATTTATATGTTTGAGCATGGAAAAACTAAGGTATCGGTTATTTTATGAATAAACACAAGCATGAACAGCGGACATAAAAAACATCACCATGATGAAATTTTATAAGTTTTAGGATTTTACACCACATTCTAGTTTGATGCTTAATTTTAATGTTGTGTCATTCTCATTAAGTATAAAATTACACTTGATGATGTGATATGATAGGATCATTGAAGCCAAGAGAATATTGTAACTTTGATGGGCATACAATTAGAGTTAAATAGATAATTTAGATATTTAAGCTAGATATAAAATTTTATATTAGTTGGATTTTTATTTTAATTATTATTTATTTGGGCTTTTAGTCATTGGACCTTTTATGTTATTATCCATTATTAGCACTACATATATAGTCTCGTCGAGACATTTAAAAGTATCGAACTGCACTCCATCCTTATCCTTTGCTATCTCTAGCAAATATAGCATTCTAAAGAAAAATAAAAAGCACAATCAACTTAAGACAGCCGTAAACCCAACTCGTTAGTAATTCTTCGGAGGAAGCTCCCGGCAATCTTACAAGTTACCTCACATTCTTGATAACCTTGATCATATATGTCAGTTTCGAAATTTATCTGTTAAGTCTATTAGGCCATGATACAGAACTTTTGTATCTCTTTGTATTCGCCTCCACGTGAGTCTAACAAAGCAACGTATTCAAAAACATGAATTTATGAATTGAAAGAATTACATTCCAACTAGTAATTTACAACTGAAATAAGAGAGGAAGATTCCATGAGGACTATTGACGTGTAAGTGTTAAACAATTTCAACTTCGATTTTTCCCTTGGCCTCCTTCGATTTTTCAACTTGTATTGACTTATTTGGTCAGAGATGTGGCACTGAGGTAGTAATTCATGGTGAAAAAAAACTATCATATCACAACTATACAACCTACCATGACAAAGAAGCTTCAAGCTGCTATTTATACTTACATTACATTACATCTTCATCACATTTCCAGTTATCAATAGATATAGTCTCCTTCTTTTGGCAGTTCAAATTCATCAATCACTTTACCACTTTCTAGTTATCACTAACTGTTTCAACCTCCTCCTCTGATAGTTCAAATTCATCAATCATTTTAAAGTAAGCATTTTGTTTTTCAATATAATCTTGCAAGATGGGATCTTTGAACACGTCTTGTTTAGATGACTTGGCACGGTGCTTCTGAAAATTCAGCAAAGAAGCATCAAATAATTGCAAAATACCTAGTGTGACAAGAATTATGCACGTGGGGAAAAAGGTGTGTATGAAGCTAAAAAGTGCAAGGAAATGAAACACTTTGCTTCCACCTAATAATCATTTCAGAGACTTCACTACACTAATGAGTAAAGACAGAGGTGAAAAAGGAACATGCAGAAACTTAACAGTAAAGTTATGTACCTTTCTACAAGGGACTGTCATTGCCTTGACCTTGGGTAGATTTGCACCTTCTACCCCATCATTTTTCTCACTGTATTATATGATGAAAAAGGAACATGCAAAAGAATGAGGGTAACAATAATATTAAGGGCATGAATGTAGAGACATGATAAGGCAGAGGTGAAACAAAAAGGGATAAATTCGGACTTAGTAATCTATTCATGAAAGCTTCACATGACTTCATCGCAAGGTTTTGAAACCCAAGAGGCTGCCTGAAATGAAATCTTAAACTCATAAAAGTTTACTTAATACAAAATAATGTTCAAAATATCTATCATAGTATCAAAACATTATTTCCTATTGTTCTTACAGAACTTTTGAGGGCTTGCCGACGATCTGAAACGACCATAAGACCTCAAATTGTTTAAGTAATATAAGGGCATTTGATCTAGATAAGCCTTGCCGGCGATGTGCCGTGACCAAGACTCGGGTGTTTTTATGAGTAAGAATGAATGAGATAGCCTAGAATGTTTGGTATTTATAGACCTCGGACTATTAGCCTAGAATGTTTGGTATTTATAGACCTCGGACTATAACCGCCCCTCCTCTCTTCCCCTAGCATTATCACTTAGTGGGTTGGTTTTATCCCACTTACCACTCATTTAGTAACATCCATTTCACATGGGTTTGACCGAGTTACTCAAATATTTATGACGGTCCACTTATGTACAATATCTGATTGTTAATATTCAACATCAAGACCAGACCAGAAACAATTTTGCATCTATGGAGTTGGGTGCAACATCTGTACGATTAGTGGTTTGTGCACTACGGAGACTAATCATTCTGCTATCGCATTTTAGGGTTTTAATATATAATAATATTTTAATACCTAGAGTACTTGTACAATTCTACAAGTTATCTCAAGAGTTTGACAACCATACTTAATGAATGGAAGACATGTCTAATAGCATAAAGACTTCATGTGATCAATCAAGTTCCACTCACCACACCACACCTAATACAGCCAGTTCTCACAGCACAGAACAACCATCAGAATATGTTAGAGAATTCCTTGCAAGGATTGAAATTTTATCCTATCAGATCCACCATAAGGTTAGCAACTTTCTTTTTATACCCCCATTCCCTGAATTTAAACAGTCCATTCCTATTTTCCTCTAACTATTGGTCCTTAAACTTAATACCACTTGCATATTAACACTATCTATCACTATGTTACAGAAAGGGGTGATTACCTAGTATTAGAGACCTTCAAAATGGTTGTGCTACTTGAAGGAATGTCCACTTCCTTCCCTTGAATAGGTGTGCTACTTGCAGGAATGACCACTTCCTTCCCTTTATCCTTCCATCTAATGGGTGTGCTACTTGCAGGAATGACCACTTCCTTCCCTTTATCCTTCCATCTAACGGGTGTGCTACTCACAGGATTGACCACTTCCTTTTCTTTATCCTTCCTTCTAATGGACGTGCTACTAGCAGAAACGACCACTTCCTTCGCAACATCCTTTCTTCTAATAGGTGTGTTATGGGCTGGAACGACCACTTCCTTCCCTATATCCTTTCTTTTATTTGAAGAGGTTCTTCGGCTGTATACTATAGAAATAGGCTCAGAAGCTTCAAGATCAACAGTCCCTGAAGTAAAAGAACAAAAAGCAGAAATTTGACATGGTTAAAACAGTATGAAAAATAAGAAATTAATACCGATAATCATATCTAGTAAAAACTATAGCCAGGATATCCAAACAAATGTGTGCCCCCATCAACACGACCACAACGCGATAGCGATTAAAGCTAAATCAGTTGCATGGCTACATTGTATTTGATTGTGAATCTCCACAATATCAAGAACAAACAGCTACCTCAAACATTGGGCCCATTTAGATTAACAGCTTAGTTAAGCACTCATCGTATAAAAGCTTATGTATAAGCTATTTCTATAGTCAAAGAGAACATATGGTCAAACAATTTTCATATAAACCACAAACTACTTCCATAATCTCTAATGGAAAGATTAACAAAATTAGCTAAAAAACAGTTTATGAATATGTCATAATTCATTTCAATAAACTCTCCTAACCGCCTTATCAAGTGTGTATGCCAATTGATAAACTCATAAACCCAAATAAGTTGCTCATAATCAATCTAAACACAACCCTTATCTATAGCATTTTTAACCCATAAATCATAATCTATTCCTCTACGAAACACATATGCATTTTACAGAGAAACTAAAATTAACCCTAATTTGCAAAATAAGGACCACAATAAAATTGAGAATTAAAATTGAAAAACACTTTTAACAATTCAAACGGTTAATAACTCAACGTACTGCGACAAGACAATGTTTTAGGCAAAGGAGTTGAAAGAAAGGTAGATGGAGGAGAGTTAGGGTTTGATGCACCATCGAGATTCCCGGTAGTTGACGTGAATTCGGTGTGAGGTTTTTTTAACGCAGAAGAAGAACGATAGGGTTTGGTGGATTTAAGAGGAACAGAGGAAGAATAAGAACAAGTGTTGGTGCAATCGGAGAGTGGGTTTCTTCCTGTAAGCTTTCTTTTTCGTTCAGATTGCATTTTTAGTTATTTGTATGGGTAGGGAATTTTTCCATTGAACAGAGATCGACGAACGGCCACGGAGGCAGTCAGGCAGAGGCAGCCGCAGGCCAGCAGCGAGCAAAGGAGCGATCTGGACTGGAGGCAGAGGCGGCCGCGCGTTTGTCGTGGTTCGTGAATCTGGAGAAGGGAGAGAGTAAGGCTGTAACTTGACATTTTACTAATACTTTTGTTTAATTATGAGTCCTATTGAAGGATTAAAATTAACTATTTCTAATGCTTTGCTACAAAATAAACATCACTGTAGTTTAGACAAATTAAAATAAATTAGAAAGTAACATACTAACTATAACAATAGACAAGGAGATACCCCTTTTTGTATGGCTTTTCTTATAAAACTACCCTTCACTTTCAGTTTTCGTAACACATTAAAATAAATTTAAAATATATATAATTGCTTAATATAAATAAAGAAATTATAAATCACAGTTAAAATTATATAAATTGTAAAAAAAAACAGAATAAAATTAAATAAAAGATATAGTAAAATATTTGCACATGTTAGCTCAATGAAACAAGGAGACGGACATATAAATTGTTTGGACACTAGCACTGTATAAAGTAAACATAGTTTGTTTTTTGGTAGACATAATATATAATCTTTAAGTTATAGTTTATCAAATAAATAAAGGTTGTATATCATAAATTCAAATTTAAAATTTCGCAGGTGTGTATGTGGAATTTTTCTAATATTTATTATCTCATCTAAAATAAATAAATAATAGTAAATGAAAAGTTCAAATACTCGTCATCACACTCTTCTATTGTTTCCGTCCAGTAGGTTATTTAGGGTGAACTGGTTAGTTGAATATGGGTCACTAATGGGTTTCGTTACTTTATTTAGGGTAATATAAAATTCACGAGTGATTGTTTTATAGACTCTTTTGATTCTTCACGTGATGCCTTACATTCACATTATTTATTTTAGAAAAAAATAGATTTAATTGCAGTTTTGGTCCTCCTATTTTAGTTAAATCGCGAAAGCAGTCCCTCATTTTATTTCTCCCCAATTTTGGTCCTCAAACAAAATTTTGATCCAAAATTTGGTTGAAATTTTATTTTTTGAAGTCATACTACACCATTTATTATCATAGATTTTAGGTACAATTGTTGCAGCACAAGATCTTGAGGCATGTGTGACTTAAAAAAAAAATGAAAAAAAAAAATGAAATTTCATCAAATTTTGGACCAAAATTCTGTTTGAGGGACCAAAACTGGAGAGAAATAAAATGAGGGGACTACTTTCACGATTCACCTAAAATAGGGCGACCAAAACTGCAATTAAGTAAAAAAAAATATAAAAAATTGTCTGTGGATGAAATAGTAAGAAATTTGTGTACAATTGTCAAGTTTCAAATTCACATCAGAACAAGTCCTATAGATGGTAAATAAATAAAAAACATATTTTACTCTTTTAAATTTTAACAATTTTTTAAAATTAAAATATTTGAGAAAAGTAAATTTTTTTGAATATTTTGAAACTTCGGAAAATTCAATTGCACATAACATAATGTTTTTTCAAAAAAACATAATTACATTTTTTTTCCTTTTATTCTATTCAAATTGAATTTTAGTACCTCTTTTTAAATATAGAATATTTGTTTTTCTTTTTAACAAGTTTTATGATTTTTCACCACATACCAATTTGGGGGTTATTTTTTACAATATGTTATTAATGGATGTGGAATGCAGTGCTCATTTGGACTATAAACAATGGAATTCAGAATAATTAGTTTACATTTGACCAATAATTTTTTTTTTTTTTAAAAAAAAGGTTGTAACAAGGTTTTCAATCCACTATTTTTTTTTGGGGGGTCTAAATCAGCATTATCATGATAGGAAAATTTTCTATCAAGACTACAAAAGCTAGGGTTTCTAAACTAGAAAGGAAAATAACAAAATAAAAGATTCTTTTTTGTTAAGAGCTTACTATATAGTAGTTTAAAAATTTGCATAGCAATGAGGGTTCACTACTCTTTTTTATTATTTCAGGAAGATAAAATGTTAATTAATAAAGATATATTTATGAAAATAATAAAAATAATTTTTTAATATTTTTGTTGTTTTTAAAAACATACACAATTATTTATTTTAAAATTCTAGTATTTCTTTAATAGCAAATAAAAATTTAAAAAAGTCAAAATAAGAAATATATTTGCAAAGTAAACATGTTCTAATGTTTTATTGAAAAAAAAAATCATTACTTAATATGAGATTGAGATAGTAGATTTTCTTTTTCAATAATAATGATATGTGTACATTTTTAATTT
>NC_021167.2:13067344-13099339 GCF_000331145.2 Cicer arietinum | reverse complement strand
ATATATATATATATATATATATATATATATATATATATATATAATATCTTATTTCTTTCTATCATTTTATTCTCATCACTATCTTATCACATTTATTACATCATCATATATAGTTCATTTTCTTACAAGATGTTGATAGGTGTCCAAAATTATTTTCCATTTTTTATCGGATGAACACAACTGTACTAGTAGTTGATTATGCGTCAGAGCATTCGATTATCAATAATAGTAAATGGTATTCGTTAGCTTAACTACTTAAGTGATAAAGTAACAAAAGGCATGATTATTTTATTTTAATTAGAAACAAGGTGGGGCTATGGAAGATTTGTTACATACTTGTTTGTAGTTGCTAAATTTCAAATAGTCGAAAATTCTAGCATGCAAGCATGTCAGCCATTTATCTAATAGTAAAATGTTTTCTCACATTGAATGCATCAATCATTTTGTTCATTATGTCAAGTTAATCTCTTAAATGTGTTGAACTGTCATTTTAATTGACATTGTGACTTCTCAATATTTGAGAGAGATTTATCTATATCATAGTGATAATTTAGACAATTTCATGTCAAATAATTATAATTTATAAATTAATATTTATTTTCTTTTTCAAAATCTGAAAAATTCAAAAATTCAAAATTACAAATCTTCTCTAAAGTCACCCTTCCTTAATTCGTAAATCTAAAAAATGAGAGGTGATGACATTACATTCAAAAAAAAAATAAACAAAATATGACAATAAGTAGTTATTCTAGAAATTTTGATGTTAATAACAGTCAAAGTAAGAACTACTATTTGCTCGCATGCCACTGAGAGAAAAATTGTTATTAGAACTACAAACATTCTGACAAATTTAGGAAGGCCTTTGTTTTTACCTATGATGTTCATTTATTATTTCATTTTTTGAAGAAGAAGATAAATTGAGATTTAAAAATTATAGTCGTTGAACATGTAAATGTCAAAATTATCATTATGACATGGACAAACCTCCTAGTGGCTTGAAGAGGCTATAGTGTCATTTAAAGTGACAATTCAACACACTTAGGGTGCATTTATTTGATATATCTATATACTAGACAAAATATTATTTTTACTATAATATCATTTATTGATATACATGGATATCAAAGAGAAAAGGGAGAGAGGTAAGAGAGAGAGATAAAGATAAAAAAGGCATGAGAGAGTAGATTAAAAGATTAGAGAGAGGGGGAGAGAGAGATAGATAGAAGAGAGGGGGAGGGAGACATAATAGAGTAGAGAAAGAGGGAGGGACGAGAGAGATGATAGAGTAGTAAAGGATAATAATTTATTTAAGAATAAAAGAGTATTTTGATATTTTTAATAACTTGTACTTGAGACAAAATGTTGCTCCATGATTTACCAAAGGATAAATTTTTTTGTTTTTATCCAGTCACATAATTAGTTTCTGAATCAAACATAATGTAAAAAAAATTATCATGCCCGGTCTTCTGTTTTTAACAAATAAAATGCATGCTCAACATAACAACTAGATGAAAGAAACAAATTAATTGTTGTGATTCAATATGAAGGAGCTTTTTGCTATTAGAGGTCCAAATTACCCTACACTTTGAATTCCAAATCTTAAATCAACAGTTTTCTCAAGTTATCATCGAGATTTAAAGCTGTCAATAATGTTTTTGTATTTAATTGAAAAAACTACGTTTCTTTTTCTCTTAAATTGTATATTATTTTTCAGAAGCATGCAGACTAAAAGTGAAAAATATTGTAAACTTTTTGATAACTCGAACTTGATTAATTCATTATAAATTTATTTTAAATTAACATAAAAACTTTATGATTCAGAGCATAATTTTAATAACTAGTGGGATCAGATGACAACGACGGATTACAACAATGTAGTTCTTGGTGGTCGAGGCAGAGTTTAACTAGTTATTACGAGGGGTCAAAATAATTAAAATGATTTATTTAAAGTTACACATTATTGAAATATTCATAATCCTATACTAAAATAATGTTCAACAAAAGTCTTGTATTGTTTAAAATCATTTTGCTTCTAAAAAAGTGTTTGTATTAATTAGTTAAAAAATTGTTTTGCTACGTACACAATATATTGCACTCTACATTTCAAAAAGTTGTGACAAATGAGAGTATATATTTGTTCTTTGTGAGGGAAATGAATATGTTGTACCTTATACCGGAAGCTGATGAGCTTTTACACGAGGAATTCTACAATGAATAATTAATAAAATATTTTAAATAACTAATAACTTACATTTTAATGGTTAAATATTTTTTATAAAGGAAGGCAAGAATGGTAGAATTGGTTACCATCGATGGCAAGAATGGTAGAATTGGTTCTCGTATTAGGAGACATATTAGTTACCATTGATGGTAGAATTGGTGGTCAAGAAGGCAAGAAGGCAAGAATGTCCAAAGGTGATGGTGGGAGTGATAGTTAACAACACAAATATTGAGTAACAATTTTACTACCACGGAAATGTTATAAATGATAATGAACATTTGAAGTTTATGAGGTACTACAAAACACAAGAAAAATGAGTTTGAATTCTGTTTTAAAATTTTTTAACTTATTTCTTAATCAAAAGTTTAACTTCATTTTTATAAAAGTGCTTTTTAAAGAAGATTTAAAGATAAAACATAAAAAACTTTTTAATTTAGGAAATGGCATAGAGAAGAATATATAGATTTTTATACTAATTTACAATAATTATGTTACATCTAATCTTTCATTTACAAATAAATTTTTCGTAGTACAATTAATAGTTTAATTTAATAACACATATTCTTTCTTCGATCCTCGTCAAACTCTACGCCATACATTCTTTATCTAGCCTCATTAGACTTTTTTAACATGTACTCTAATCTAGCCCCATCAAGCTTTGCATCAAATTCTTTGATATAGTCTTGCTGGACTTACAACATGCATTCTCAACATCTATTATTTTCTAGCCTCATCAAGTTTTTCAACATTTAAAGCTCTTTGATGTGTATTCTTCACGACAAAATTGACTCTCAACCAAACACATTTTCTATGTAAGATCAACTATCAATCTAAGTTATGACTTTCATTAAAAATATACAAACAATATTTAACAAAAAAAAAGAGGATATCACTATAAGAAAATTGACTTGTGATATAGAAAGTTTGTCATTAAAAGTCATATGTTGTAGATAAAAGTGAAAAATACTGATTGACACTCATATTTACTATCAACTTTAAGGGGTCGTCTTGCTACATTTTAAAGACTATCACTATATGTTTTTTATTTCTACCTATAATAATGACTGTCACTAAACGCTAGATAAATATAAATAAAGAATTGATCTATTCCTATAGTATTGTCTATCACTAAAACTTATTATTATTTATTAAATTTATTTTATTACTAATTGTGATTCTAAATTATTAATACTAGTAAATGAAATTTAAAGTTCTATCTATTAACTAATTCAATTGAAACTTACAATAAAATATAATTTAATTTTACTAATTTCATTAAATACGTATTACTTGCATTCCTAACTTTTTAATTATAGCACTAAGTATCATATCCTTATGGTAATATTGAAATACTAGTTGGGAACAAATTGAACCTTAAAAGCTTACTATTAAAATATATATATATTTCATCAAATAAAATCTTAACACTACTGAAATCTGCATAAATGTAATATAATTTAGTATTTCCATTTTCAAATAAACTTTCTAAAAAGTGAGCATATACCTTAAGGATGGCAGGTTTGAGACCCAATATCCTATGGTGAATGCAGCAGCATGAAACATTAATATTGGAGCAACCAAACGGAGACCTTCGCCTGACAAAATTTGATTTCAGTTTATAGCAAGAGGGATGCCAATGTACAATGAAGTACAAATCATAGCAACAAAGGGCATCACGGGTTGAATAACAGATACAACTGGCTTCGCGTACGTATTAAGAAGACCAAGTGTCACCGCAACAAGAACAACCTGTCGAATTTTCAGAAAATTACTCTCTCATTAAATCAAATTCAGGTAGAATAATTACGTAGAAAAAACAGCTACAACTTACCTGTAATATCGACTTAGACATGGCAAATGAATCAACTGGCACAATAGTGGTATAGGTTGTAAGAAGAATGCATAGGGCTACATCCCCTTTGCTTATAAAGCTTGCATAGCTAGATAACTGAGCTCCTGAATCACAAGCTTTGAGAATAAAGTCTGCATAAAACATTCTAGGCAAACTGAAAGCCTTTGCAATCAAGATACATATTGAGCAATAAACCCAATGGGAAGTGGTAAAGGCATGCAATAGAAATCAAAACAATGAATGTTGGAATAAATTCCATGATTTCAATTATTAAAAATAAACAGAAAAACCCCACCGAAGTCTAGCACAAGTAGTTGGTGCATGAGTGTTAGAAACTCTGGCGTATTGAGTTCGATTCCTAATTATTTTTATAATTAGGAAAAAAAATATAATAATAATGAAAATCAAACCTTGTGAATGCAAGAGCAAAATCATCTATGGATAGTCTTATCCCAATAGATAACATAATCCCACCAAGAGAAAAATGATAGAATTACAAATTCTCATTCACTAACAAAGTAGTGAAGGGCCTTACATAATACCATCTTACAACCCTTTAATCAAACACATGAAAGCCTAGTTGTTCAACATTTTAGTAATTGATTAATTAATTAATTAACAGTCTCCAATAGTCTTAATAAAATAACAACATTTCAAACACAAGTTCAATACATATACACAAATACATAATATAAATTAAACATAAAGGTATTAGAATAACAACAACAAAATATAAATTTCCAAATCCAGAATTGCACCGTACCGACATATTTCTTTTCAAATCCAGAATATGTTCTTTTTACTGCTCCTTTAGGTTCATCTCACTCAACTAGCTAGTAATAGCAGTTACAACTCGACGTAAAATGAAAAATAAAAGTATATATAATCTTGGCTAAATACATTTCCATCTCTATTAAAATTTCTTATTTTCTTACCTAGTTCCATCAGAACTATAGAGTATTTTGGTAGAACACTTTTCGGAAGTGTTGTATTCGACATAGAATGTTTGGTTTTCATACATCAAAGCTCTAACTTTGCCATCAACCGAAGTTGAAAAACAAAACTGCATGAATTTGATGTCCCAATAACTTATCATTCAAGCATTCACTACAAAAGATTCTAGAATGCCTCAAAATCAAAATAAATAAAAAAAATTAAAATGGAGACTGAATTCTAGAATCGCTATTTCACCGCAGTCTCACAAGAAAGAGTCATTTAAGCTAATTCTCTCTACTTCAATAAGATTAGCTTACTTCTTCAAAAGGAGACTGAATTCTAAGAGGCGGTTAAGAACGTTCTTCAGTGTACACTACAGCTTGGCCTAACAGTCAACAGTTAGTTTCATTTTCACTGGCTTTAAATCTTTCTGTGCAAAAAAAATGCCAAACCAGTATGCAGTAAGTAATACCAATATCAAATTACAAGCCAAAATAAAAATGAGTAACTACAAGTAATGTAAAAAGGAGGAAAACCAGTATGCATGAAGTAACAATTCCACACAGATAAATTTCTGCTGTTAATTAATGATGCGATTGACTGGAAATGCAAGAGAAGAATGACGACAATATGGAAATCCAACGTAACAGATAGGTTGGCAACATAAAATAGTTAAAAAGTAATTGAAGGCAATAGCAAAATGCAAACCAGTATGCAATCAACAATAGCATTATCAAAATGCCAACCAAATGCCAATTGCCTAACCATGAAGTAAATAGAAAAATGCAAACCAATTTGCAAATTGCAATCACAAATATTAAATGTTAAATGCAAACAAAATTCCAAACCAGTATGCAGTAAGTAATAACAATATCAAATTACAGGCCAAATAAAAAGGAGTAACTGCAAAGTAATGTAATCAAAACTGAGAAAAATTACATTATACTATTTCAACAAAATCCTTCAATCAAACCTGAGCTTGAAGATGAAAAACTCCATATCTGTTTTTTGCTCTATCACTATCATTTCTCTGAATATGAAAATAGAAGAACTTCAAATCAATTTTAAAATATAAACTATTAAAATCAATCAAATCATTCAACTAATGCAAATTGCTAATAGAGGAAAAACTTGGACAATTTCTGATTAAATCGCCGAGTCTGACTCGCAGAGTCTAAATCGTAAATCGCTAAGTCACTGAATACATATTGAAATCCGATTAAAGAGAAATCCAATTAAAGAAACACAATTGAAGACGAATATGTATTGAAGAGGAAGTCAATTAAAGTGGAAATTGAAGGAATTGATTGAAGATGAAATCGAAAAAATGATGAAGAAATTGGGAAAAACTTGGACAGTTTCTGAGATGAAATAAGGAGAAACAAATTTAAGAGAAGAAATAGAGAAAAATAATTTCAGAGTGAATTGATTTTGAAATGGGATTGAATGGCGAATTGATTTCTTTGAGAAAGAGTGAATTGACTCCATGAATAATTCTATCATAAATTATTTTGCTTAATAAGTCTATAAAAATGAATTTTATTAGTCCAACCGTAGATTATATATAACTCCAAAATTCTTAGCTATGTAATCTCGTCATTAATATTTACTTATATTTAAAAAAAAACTTATTATATATTTATTTGAAATTATTTAATGAAGTATCAAATAAATTTAAAATTTTGTAATAATTTATTGAATTGATCTACTTAATAAAAAATATTGATTTTACATTTGAATTAGTGAAATTTATCGTTTATATTAAGCTATTAATTGGAGTTACTTATCACATAGTTCTTGGAAACAACGGATCTCCATCCGTGTATATATATATATATATATATATAAGCGTGTGTGAAAGAAAGAGTTATTCAAAGCTAAGTAGTCAATTGTGTCGGTTCACGGTGAGATCACGCTGGAGCGGCACGATGCAGTGTCTGGCTGCATAGGCATGTTGCAGTTCGGTGCAAAACATGAAAACACACTTCTCTTGGCCCAAAAAATGTGAGTGTGTTTTTTCAGTAATAACCAAGACTGCCCTTAAATTTTAAAAACTTGTGGAGTATTTTAGGTTTTTCACTTTTAACCCTAATTTCATTTTCTTGTTCTCTCCTTCAAACACTCCCTCCTTTCTTACAAGATCCAGCAACGTTGGCCCACATTCCAGCCACCATCGTCCATCAGCCAAGTTCTCTTTATTTCTCTCCTTTGTTTCCTTCCTTCTTTCTCAATTTTCATTCTACTTGCTTACTCTTTCCTCTGCTTTTATCCTTTTAGTTGTTTCTTTTCTTACTTATTTCATCTTTCTTTTCTTTCTTTTGTTACTTATTCCTGTTTTTTTATCCTTCTTTTTTTTTCTTCTAAATTTTTGTCTTTATTTTTATATTCATCTTTATTTTCTTTACTTTTATTGGTATTTAAATATATCTTTTGATTAAGACTTGTGGATTTTTATTGGCATTTATTAATATTTCAAAGTTTAAGTCATTATTTAATTTTGCATAAAAATATACGTTTATATAGTATTATTCATGTAATTTATCCAAAAATATAATAACCATATCGTTTTCCTATTTTTTAGGATTGGTTGCGACACATCGCTATCTAAGATTAACTATCTAGATTTAAAGCACAAGGAGTACCAAAAGTAACAAAAATAATTTAAGAAAGAGTTTAAAATGCCATAACCAATAACTCACTATAGACACATTTCCAAAAGAATCAAGAAAATAAGTTGCAAAATGATATTGAGACATTCAAGAGGATATTACCACAATTGATTGAAATCAAAAGAAAATCCTTTAACCATGAGTCACCACCAAGATGTGACTTTACCACAATCCAATAAATAAAGTGATGTGACGATGTCTTAGTTAAAAACAAAAATTTAATATGAGATAATTATGAATTTCTTATATGTAAAAATTTCAAGATAATTAACGAGATTATGAAATTAAAAATCGAATTTTAATTTATTTTTTATGGAGAAATATTTTATATTATTATAAATATATTTGCAAAAATTAATTTAAAAATATATGTTGACTTAATAGTATAGACTAAAATTTTGTAGATATTTTAAGTTGTAATTTTTTTTACAAAGACTAAAATTAAAAGTTTAAAATTTTATAGGAACTAAATAGATATTTAATCTAATATTTTAGGTTTAATTGTAGTTTTAATCCTCTATTTTTACAGATTCACGAAATTGGTCTCCCTATTTTAAAAGTCGACATTTTTGGTCTCTTACTCAATTATTTGAACTTAAAAAAAAAGACGTTTTGGCTTATTTTTCACGACGGAACATACAATTACATGATATAGAACCATTTAGAGTTGAAATTAAAAACATGAAAAATTTCTAAAGTTGAAATCTAAGTTTTACGATGTTTTATTTCAATTTAATATGTGTTAATCATTCTACATCGTTGTATCATATGTAACATTATTTAAATCATATCAAGTCATTATTTTTAGTTAAAAAATTAGGAGAGACCAAAATTATCGACTTTTAAAATAGGGGGATCAATTTTGTGAATTAGTAAAAATATAAAGACTAAAACTGCAATTAAACTAATGTTTTATTTTCCCTTGATATTTGATTATATAAAATTTATTTTTTACTAAAAAATTAAGGGTAAGTACAGAAGATACAAATTAAAAGGAGAAAAAACAAAATGGAGGAGCAGAAGTAAACAAAAAAATCAATCACATACGAGAAGCTGTTAATAGATGTCCACTGTCATAGATAAACAAGCCAAATACCATTGTGAGAGAAGTGTAAACCAACCAAGAGTACACTACAATATTTTTGCTCTATTGTAATGCATAAAGCCGTTTTTTAACATTAAAAAATCGTTGCCGTAGTCTACGAGAATGATTTTCTATTGTGGGGAACCAATGAGTTGTCTTTGTCTTACGCAACGATTTTCTTTTGATACAACAACGTTTAGTGAAAACTGTACTTATAGCTACCTCTTACAGAACGGTTTTCTAAATTTACAATGATAACGGTTTTACACTGTTGTCAAGTTAAAACCGTTCTTGTAGGCATTTTTAATTAAGGTACGGCAACACTCTATATCCGTTGTAAAAAATTAAATATTTAAATAAATAAAAAAATAGTATTGTAAACTATTGTATTTTTGAAAAATAATTTTAGTAAAATATTATTAATGTAATACTATAATAAATGAGTTAAATTGTAGTTCAAGGAGAGTATAACTAATAACATTATTAACAAAAATCTTTGACATATTAAAAGAATGTCATCCAACCTACTCACCTATATAAAATACCATTTCCCAATACTTGAAAGGCTTCTGGTCTCATTTATCGGTCATGAGAAAATAAATAAAATCAAATTCATACATCTTCAGATGTCGTGCGCAATAAATGTTCAATAGAGGAAGTCGACATAATAAGCATTATTGGTGCTATTGCCATAGCCATGGAAGAGCAGCTTACAAGCATAAGGAATGTAAACTTGCATACACAATCAAAAAACAAAACGAGAAACTAAAAATTGAACACAAGGACAAAATGCGTCGAACTTTAATATAGACTATAGTGTTAAGAGAAGATATATGATCATTCACATGAACAATGTCAATTTTGTTCTTGCAACCCCTACTTTAATATGGACTTTGGTAGTAAGTAGGACCAAGGAAAATCATTGTACATTGTCTCAAAAGAAGCAATGACTATAATATAAAGGTACAAATACGAAAAAGGGGTTGAATTGTGTTTGTCAAAAGTTGACAATTTTTTGATAACTTATAAATAAAAAATAAAAAAAATAAAAAAAATACAAAAAGCTATTTTGGTTTTGGTGACTTACTTGGAGTAGAAGCAATCGAATTCAGAGGTAGAAATGACTCATAAATAATTTCACACATAGATTTATCCTGGTTCACCACTAACTTGGCTACATCCAGTCTCCTCATTCAGAAGGCACTTGACCCTCCAAGTCAAATATATTGAATTATAGAGCACCTGACCCTCCAAGTCAGTATTCTCAAATAGCTTGACAACCCTAGACTTTTGAGGAACTAACCACCTTGACCCTACAAGCCAAGTCTTCTCCTAACAACCTGACAACTCCAAATTAAAGAATGAACTAAACCCCTATCGAGTTGTATACAAAAGATTGAAACTTTGGTAGTTGCTTCTAAAAAACTGATGATAATAATAACTCTCACACTCTAAAAAAAAGACACTTCAAAAATATTTCTAACTCGAACACGTGTTTCTCTCTTTGAACTCTAAGACTACTATTTTCTGTTTTTCAATGATTTTCTTCTTCAACCTTGAGTGTCTATTTATAGTTAAAATTTGGGTTTCAATTTAGTCATTGTTTAATTCTGAATTGGATTTTGTTCAGATTGCATTTGTAAATTCTTCAAACTGATTACATTCCTTTTTGCTTAGATTGAGATTGTAAATTTTTTCAGATTGATTCTGTTTGTATTTTATTCAGATTGTGTTTGTAAATTTTTTAGATTGATTATGTTAGTATTTTGTTGTAGATAAATCTTGATCAAATATTCTTCAAATCTTCTACAAATCTTGAGCATATCTTCTTTCATACTCTATGAAGTCAAATATATTGTTCTCATAAACTGCTTTTTATATCATAAAAACTTTTATGATGACAAAATTTGTATTTTTGGTTTAAAATTTTTGGTTTAATTTTGGTTTAAATCTTGAGCATAATTTTGGTTTAAAATTTTTTTCCTCTTTTTATGATGACAAAATTTGTATTTTTTATAACAACTTTTGTTTGAATTATTTTGACTCCCTCTAAGTCTAAGTATCATTTTCTCCTCCATTTTATCAAATATATTTCTACCCCTTTTGTCATGAGATAAAAAGACTTAAAAGTGAGACATTTTTTTATCATATGTATATTTTTCATTGTTTTAAGTGTTATTTATATTTAATCATTAGTTAATTTAAGAAGTTATTTGATATATTTTGTTGATTTTAGTTATTTGATTTAATGAAATGTTTATGCTCTTATTTCCTTGATTAAATAGAGATTTTTCGTAGTTTTGCGTTGTTTATTTGTTTTAGTGCAGTTCTGATTTTTGGTAAGAAATCAACATATCCTATGTGGAGTATTTAAGTCATATTTGGAGTTGTCGATGTCCAATTGGAGTCAAACCAAGTGCAAATGAAAGCTAATATCTATAGCTACAACTTTCATGAAGACACCAGAATGCAATTCAGATTCAAAAGAAGAGACAAATGCAGTATAAGGCAAACAACAGATGTTGTGCGCATGAAACACAAAAACCTGCTCCTGGGGTGCATTTCGGCCTTCCACTATGTCCACTTGCGCATGAAGCGCAAATTCCGCGTCTGGGACGCGTGGCATGCGATTGAATAGGTAAAAACATGTTTTTTTTTTCTTCACTTTGTAGGGATCTTTTTTGACTATTGGTAAGTTTGGAGACTTGTGCCCTAGCAGAGAAACTCAAAGACATTCGTTTCTAACATTATTTGAACAGTTTTATCAAGAATCATTCATGAATCTTTCTTGTAATTCTTCTATAATCTCTATCTTTTTCAGTCTTTGTCACGAGTAACTAATCTCTATTTGTTAGGGATGAACGTAGCAAGATGAAACTATTATTTTTCTGATTTGATTTCTAGTTATATGAATGAGTTTATTGAATTATTTTTCTCATCTATGTGCTTAATGCTTTTTATTATTGGTTGATCAACTTTAAAATGTTCTACGATTCGTATTCTGAAACGGAAGTGGAGTTTACGAATGCTTGAGATGAGAAATTCATGGTGTTGTAGTCTAGAGATATATGCAGGTCATAAAACCAATTAATTTAGTTGTAAATGTTGTTGTTTAACAAGAGAATTCTTGTACGGTAAGACATAAAACCAATTAAATGAGTTCTAGTCTTAATTCCACTAAGGAATTAGGGGTTACTTTGAAATTAAAGGTTCTATCACTAAGACATTAGGGCAAGAATAATAAAGAGAATTCGGTAATAATTCAATATAGGAATTCAATAACTAGGATCAAATTAGACACCAAGGTTGGATTCAAAGTGAAACTCATCCCTAACATTTTTCTTATTATAAAGGATCAATTTTATTACTATTGTTAATTTTAAATGTTATTTCCATCAAATCGGAAATTTTTTCTTCAATTTTCATAATTAAATATAATTCAATAGTAAAACGCAATTCTTGAGTTCGAGACTCGGTAGTACCGTTTTAATTATTACTTACAACAATTCAGTACACTTGTTGAAACGCTATCAATAAGTCAACCCATTGGTGTATAGTGTTTGCAAGTTGAATGTTTAGTACCACTCTTTGAACAAAGTCCCTAATGAAGTGGTGTTTGATCTCAATGTGTTTAGCTCTAATATGTAAGGTAGGGTTTTTGGTTAGACAAATGACATAAGTGTTATCGCAATAGATGAGAATGTTGGATTCTAGGATTTTGTAGTCTTCAAGTTGATGTTTCATCCAAAGTAGTTGAGAAATGCAACTAGCCAACTGCCGAAATGTATTCACCCTCTGTTCTAGACATTGCAATGGTGTTTTGTCTCTTACTTGACCAAGATATTAAGTTGTCACCTAAAAATGAGCAAATGCAACTAGTGCTCTTTCTCTCAAGTTTATCTCCGGCATAATCAGAATCACAATATTCACTAAATTTGTACTTAGGAGATTTCTTGTAGAACAAGGTAAGGTTGGTAGTGCCTTTTAGGTATCTAAGGATTCTCTTAACATCAGTTAAATGTGATTTCCTATGGTCATTTTGAAATCTTGCACATACACATACACTAAACATGACGCTAGGTCTGGAAGCGGTAAGGTAAAGTAGGGATCCTATCATTAATCTATAGGTTTTTTGGTTAACTGTTTTGCCTGAATCATCTTTTTCAAGTGAACAAGTAGGGTGCATTGGTGTAGCCGTAAGTTTGCAATCACTCATCTTAAACTTCCTAAGAAGCTCTTTTGTATATTTAGTTTGATGAGTGTATATACCTTTTTGACTTTGCTGAATTTGTATCCCTAAAGTGAACTTAAGTTATCCCATCATACTCATTTGAAATTCAAGTTGCATCAGTTTAGAAAATTCTTGACAAAGAGTGCCATTATTAGATCCAAAAATAATGTCATCACCATAAATTTGAATGATAAGAATGTTATCTGCTATTGATTTTCTTAAAAGTGTATTATCTACTTGTCCTCTTTCAAAGTTATTTTTAAGCAAGAAGTTACTAAGTATATCATACCATGCCCTAGGTGTTTGTTTTAGACCATACAAAGATTTCCTAAGTTTAAAAACATGATTTGGAATTTTTGAACTTTCAAAATCTAGGGGTTGTTTAACATAGACTTCTTCACTTATATAGCCATTTAGAAAAGCACTTTTAACATCCATTTGAAATAATGTAATGTTATTATTTACAGCAAAAGAAAATAAGATACAAATAGCTTCTAACCTTGTCACTAGAGCACATGTCTCAGTGTAATTAATGCTCTCTTGTTGATTGTAGCATTGTCTACAAGTCTTGCTTTGTTTATGACCACTCACCTTTTTTATTTAGCTTGTTTTTGAACATCCACTTGGTTCCAATAATGTTCTTCTATGGCCTAGGTACTAGATCTCAAACATCATTCCTCTCAAATTCATTTAACACTTCTTGCATTTCAAGAATCCATCCATTGTCTTTCAATGCTTCATCAATAGAGCTAGGCTCAATTGATGAGAGTAAGCCAAACAAATTGGTATCTTTAAGTGATGATCTGGTCCTCAAAGGATCACTTGCACTTCCAATGATTCGAGTTTCAAGATGAGATGACTGGTACTTCCATCCATATCTTTCTTCTAACTTATCTTGACTATTTCTGACTTGATCAGATTCATCCTTTGAAGATTTTTCACATTTTTCTGATTTGCTTGTATCATTTGATTTTTCAAGTTCTTCTGGTTTATCTGCGTCATCTTCCTTTGGTTCCAATAAACATGCAATATCATCATCTTGCTTTGACTTTTCAAGGTCAAATTTTTTGTCATTAAATTTAACATGTATGGATTATTCCATAATATGAGTTTCCCTATTAAACACTCTATAAGCTTTGGATCTTTCAGAGTATTCAATGAAGGTACACTTTTGAGATTTAGAATCAAATTTACCAAGGTTATCATTAGTGTTAACATATAACAAGTACAACCATATTGTTTAAAATAAGATATATTAGGCTTTTTACCTTTCCACAATTCATATGGTGTTTTAATCAATATAGATCTAATATAGACTCTATTTTAAATATAATATGCAATATTAATTGCTTCACCGCAAAATTGTTTTGCAACATTTATATCATTTAACTTGGTTCCAACCATTTCTTAGAGTGATCTATTCTTTCTTTCTACAACTCCATTTTGTTGGGGTGTTTTAGGAGAGGAGAAGTTGTGAGAGATTTCATTCTCATCACAAAAAGTTTCAAATAATTTGTTTTCAAATTCTCTTCCATGATCACTTCTAATTGTTACAATCTTAAGAGCCTTTTTATTCATTATTTGTTTCCAAAATGTGATAAACACTTTGTGCATTCATCCTTACTTCTTAAATTTTTTACCCAGGTCAACATAGTATAATTGTCTACTATAATAAAGCTAGATTTCTTTCCACTTAGAGAGGCTATTTTCACTGGCCCAAAGAAATCTATATGTAAGAGCTCAAGGGGCTTTGAGGTAGAGACTGAGTTCTTAAGGGTAGATGAGTTTTTTGTTTGTTTTCCCTTTTGACAATCTTTACACATAGTTTTAGTTTTGTAACTAAGCTTAGGTAGACCTTTAACTAGTTGTAGTTTATTTAGTTTTGAAATAATCTAAGGTTTGCATGACCTAATTTTTTGTGTCAAATTAGTTTCTCTTCATTTACTAACATAAGACACTTAACCTCTTGTTTCTCTAGACTAAACAGATTTATCTTATAAATGTTGTTTTTCATCTGACCTGTAAAGAGTACAAATCCATCCTTATGACTATTTGCCTTGCATGTTTTGATTGAATATAATATCATAATCATTATCACTTAACTGACTAACACTTAATAAATTATGCTTAAGACATTTAACATACAAAAGTCATCGTGCTTGATTTGCTCAAAGTTAGTTCTTGGAGCATAGACTTTTCTCCCGTCATATGTCGTGAGTATCCACTGTATAAGTACCATGATTGGTATTTTAACTTGATTACTGAGGACATCTTAATTTCTTCACCTGCTGATTCACTTCTAGAGTCAAACTCTGTGCTGAATCCAGAGACAGAGTTGGTGAAAGCCATCATAGCCAAATCTGCTTGTTCATCATCACATGATTCCTCAGAATCATTCCATGTAGCCTTCAGACTCTTCTTCTTGGGTTTGGCATATTTCCTCTGGTGTTTCCCTTTCCCAATATTTGAACATTCTGTCTTGATATGTCTAGGTTCATTGCATCCATAGAAGATGGTGCTTTTCTTTTGATATTTATCACCATTCCCTCTGTTGGATTGCTTGGAATATATTTGGGGAAATTTCTTCTTTCGGTTGTGCCACATCTTTTGAATATTTCTTGATATGAAAGCAATCTCCTTTTCATTTGAGTTCAGATTCTGATGATCTGAATCACTTTCTTCTGATTCTGATGTTGCCGTTAGAACCATCTTCTTCTTGGATTTCAAGGCCAGAGTCTTGTTCCTCTTCTTGGGCTCATCTTCATCATATTCAATTTCATGTGATCTAAGAGAGCTGATTAATTCTTTCAACTTTAGAGTATTCAAATCATTTGCTTCTTGAATGGCAGTGATCTTATGTCTCCACTTGCTTGTCAGTCTCCTAAGAATTTTCTTCACATGATCAACAATAGTATAACTCTACTCAAGTACTTTTAATTTTGAGACCAGGGTTTGGAATCAGGCAATCATTCTTTCAATGTCTTGATCTCCTTCCATCTTGAAAAACTCATACTTTTTGACTAGGAGGGCGGCCTTTACTTCTTGAACTTGCTTGCTTCATTCATAGGCCAGAATCATACTATCATAAATACTTTTTACTGTCTCTTTGTTGGTGCACTTGTAAAACTCCTTGAATACATTTATCATGAATGTTCTAAACTTATGATGCATCTTGTACATGGTCTTCTTATCAACATTCATCTTCTTTATTAGAATTTCAATACCATCAGTATTCTTCGGAGCAATATAACCATATTCCACCAGGTCCCAAAGTTCGGGATCTTGTAAAATATAGAAACTTCTCAACCTGTTTTTCCAATACTCAAAATGTTCTCCATCAAACAAAGGTGGTATGTTGATGTTTCCTCTAGTAGTTTCTTCATTGAATCCAGACATATTTAACCCTTGGATCTTTTCTCAAACATTGTAAAGTGCTCATTCTTGAGACCAAACTCTGATACCAATTGAAGGTGAAAACACGGGAAGGGGGTTGAATTGTATTTTCTAAATTTGACAACTTTTTGATAATTTATAAATAATTAAAAAACTATTTTGATTTTGGTTACTTACTTGGTGTAGAAATAATCAAATTCAAAGGCTGCAAGTAATGAAAGCATAAATAATTGGATACGTAACTTTATCCTGGTTCACCATTAACTTGGCTACATCCAGTCCCACATTTAGAAGGCTTTAATCCACTAATTCAAATACCTTAAATTACAGAGCACATGACCTTCCAAGCCAGTATTCCCAAACAGCTTGACAACCCTAGACTTTTGAGGAACTAACCATCATGACCCTACAAGCCAAGTCTTCTCCTAACAACCTGACAACCCTAAATTGAAGAATGAACTAAACCACTATCGGGTTGGATACAAAAGATTGGAACTTGAGTAGTTACTTCTAAAAAGCTGATGATAATAATAACTCTCACACTCTAAGAAAACAACGCTCAGAAACTATTTCTAACTTAAACATTTGTTTCTCTCTTTAAACTCTAAGATTACATTTTTTTCTTCTATTTTTCGATGATTTTCTTCTTCAGTCTTGAGTGTCTATTTATAGTTAAAATTTTGGTTGAATTAAGTCCTTGTTTAGGTATGAATTTTATTTTGTTCAGATTGCGTTTGTAAATTCTTCAAATTGTTTGTGTTCCTCTTTTGTTTAGATTGAGATTTCAAATTCTTCAGATTGATTCTGTTTGTATTTTGTTCAGATTGCGTTTGTAAATTATTCATATTTATTATGGTCATATTTTGTTGTAGATAAATCTTGATCAAATCTTCTTCAAATCTTCTACAAATCTTGACCATATCTTCTTTCATACTATTTGAAGTCAAATATATTTTTCTCATAAAATATTTTTGTTATCATAAAAATTCTAAGAAAAAATGAGTTTGGTTCAAACACAATCAACGCCATAACCATTATTGATTCAAACACAAGGAAAATTGTGATACCCACTCATAGGACGAACATGAGGAACTTTGATCCACCACTTACTCTATATACTGAGACCTAACCTAAAAGATAGCATCATTCTACGATTTCCAAATGGGCAACACAATTGAATGCCATACCATATTCAATCTCCTTTGACTCTTATTCGAATAAACAAATGAGCACATTGAATCTCTTTCAAATCCCCTATGTCTTTACTCTCAGAACATAATTCGTTCATAACAGAGTAGCACCCCTGTTCCTGAACAGAATTCATTGTTGTTCCTGCTTGCTTCAGAATTCATTCATAACTTAGAATTTATTCATTCATAACTCATAATTCCTTCACATCTCAAAATTCATTCATAACTCATAATTCATTCATAATCCATAACTCAAAATTCATTCGTGGTACAAAAGACATCAAATGACATACAATTATCATAAACTTATAAACATAATGTTGACTTGTTCCTAATAAACAGAATGAAAAATACATAAGCATAATGACATATTAAAGAATTCTTAATATCAAAAAGTGACAGTTCCTCCATTTGACAGTTCCTAATATTATTTCCTCCATGTTTTGAACTTTGGCCTAAAAGTTCTTGACTGAGCTTGTGCAAGCTGAAACTGAGCTTGTGCAGGCTGGGACTGAACTTCTGCATGCTGGAATCGAGCTTGTGCAAGCTGGGACTGAGTTCGTGCAGGCTGGAACTGATCTTGTGCAGGCTATGACTGAGCTTGTGTAGGCTAGAATTGAGCTTGTGCAGTGATTGCATTTCAGCAAGTGTACTGAATGGTTGCAAGTAATAATAAAACGATAGTACCGAGTGTCGAACTCAAGGATTGCGTTTTACTATTGAATTATATTTAGTTACTAAAATTGAACAAAAAGTTCCCAAGTTGATTGAAATAATATTTAAAATTGACAGCAGTAGTAAAATTGATCCTTTATAAATTGAGAAAAATGTGAGGGATGAGTTTCACTTCGAATCCAACCTTGGTGTCTAATTTGATCCTAGTTATTGAATTCCTTTATTGAATTATTATCGAATTCTCTTTATTATTCTTGCCCGAATGTCTTAGTGACAAAACCTTTAATTCCAAAGTAACCCCTATATCCTTAGTAGATTTAAGATTAGAATTAAGCATTACCGTATAGAAATTCTCTTGTAAATTATTGCTTTGCAACTAATTTAATTGGTTTCATGACCTGCACCTATGTCTAGACTACAAATTCATGAATTTCTCATCTCAAGTATTCGTAAAGTCCATTTCCGTTTCAAAATACAAATCGTAGAACATTTTAATGTTGATCAAGCAATAAAAAGCATTAAGCACAAAGATGACAAAAATAATTCAATAAACTCATTCATATAACTAGAAATCAAATCATAAAAATAAGGGTTTCATCTTATTACACTCATCCCTAACAAATAGGGTTTAGTTACTCCTGACAGAAATAAAAGCAATAAAGATTAGAGAAGAATTACAAGAAGAATTCATGAATGATTCTTGATAAAACTGCTCCAATGATGATAGAAACGGCCGTCTTTGAGTTTCTATGCTAGGGCACAAGTCTCCCAACTTCCCAATAGTTAAAAAAGATCCATAAAACAGTAAAAATCTACGTTTTTATGGTTACTGGTTCGCGTCGCGCGCCCTAGGCGCGTTTGGGCAGTAGCAAATGCTGGAAAAAGCGCTTCAGGAGCGCTTGGGCGCGCTCTAAGCGCTCAGCATCTGCTGTCCGGCGTATATTGCATTTGTCTCCTCTTTCGAGTCTGCATTTGGTTTCGGTGTCTTGATAAAGGTTGTAGCTACGGATCATATCTTTCATTTGCACTTGGTTTGACTCCAATTGGATATCTACAACTCTAGATATGGCTGAAATACTCTACATATGTCATGTTGATTTCTCACCAAAATTCCGCACTGCACTAAAACAAAACGCAATGTAAAATTACGAAAAATTTCTACTTAATCAACGAAATAAAAACACAATATTTTATTAACTCAAAGAACAAAAATCAACAAAATATATCAAATAAATCCTTAATTTAACTGATGATTGAGGATAAATAAGACTAAAACAGTGGGAAAATATGCATATGATAAAGAGTCATCACAACCCCAAATTTAATCTAATGCTTGTCCCCAAGCAACAATTAACTTCAGATTTGGTCCAGTTAAATGCACACTTAAATTCAATTTCTCAAATTAAATCAAACTCAATTTTCAAAGTTCTTGCTACTGCAAAACATTCATCATGCTCTATGGTTGTTTTAAAAAAAAAAAAACAACAAGATTTGTACACATTGGCATTCATTCATCAAATTCAACTCTCTCTTCACACAATCTTACCAAAATTTCTCTCAAGTGTTTAGAAAGGGTTATGAATTTATTGCTCAAATCCTAGAACATGCATCACACTACCATAGACTTGAAAAAATTCTAGTTAGCAATCACAATGCAGTAAACACATACATTTTTGGAGGAATTTCGGGTTGTAATGGGGCTTAGGTAAGGGCAGGACATTTTAGGATAGTAGGCTTTACCACTTGGGGTTAGGCATACGTTTCCACCTTATTCTACCATTTTTTTTCTTCACCTTTTCATTATGGAGATTCTCAAACATTGACAAAAGAACCAAGAATATATTATTTACCAAAGTACACAAATTGATTTTTTTTTTCTTCTTTCTTCTTTCATTTTCTTCTTTTTATTTTCTTTTTGTGAGAATCACCACCCCAAACTTAAAAACCCATGAGCAACCTAAACTTAGAATTTTATCAAGACAAGAATTTTTTTCTATCTAACTCCAAGTAAGGTGATTTAATTAAAGTCAAGTGTTTGGCTTGTAATGTGGCTAGTAACCGAAATAAAATGGCAAGTCTCAAAGGGGCTAGCAAAGGGTAAAATTTTCATAGGGTAGTTAGAAAGGCTCAAACGACCAATAAAATTGCCTCAATGTATGCATAAATTACAAGTGATGCAAGTCAAAATTAGTGCAAGTCAACACATGTCTGGATAATCACACAACAAAGAATTTAAGTGTTTAGGCTCAAAAGCTCACAACTAGGATAATAAGAGAGAGTATAAACAATCAAAATAAAGCCAACATTCTTCTGGAAAGTTAAACTTGTATTTTTTGAAAAATGGATGGCATATTAGCCTTCTACAACCATTTAGTAATCAAGAATGCATGCATTAGGAAGGCTTGTCGACTTGAGCAATAACATAATCTAAGAAATGAAATTTAACTTGCGAAATCACAAACAGAAATTTTAAGATTAAGTGCAAGTCAATACAACTGTTTCATCATAGTACACATTTAGTGAAAGGAAAAAAAAAGAACATAAAGAAAAGAAAGTCACAATTCACTGACATTAAACAAAGAAAACGAGAAAACAGAAAGAAACAGGACAAACAACAGAAAGAGAAAAAAAAAGGAAAGAGAACTTCTCTCAGTTTAGTAGTTCAAGAATTCTCGTTTAGATCATCCACTCCTGCTCTGCTATGGTCGCTAGTATACTGGTGAGGTGCAAATAGATCAACCTCCTGGTGTATGTTGAGTGAAGGATGTACTTGCGACCTTAGTTCGTTTTGCTTTTTGTTGGGTTGCCATTAGGTCATGCAAAACAAGTATTCACACTCATGGTTCAAAATATTTCAAGTTAGAGATAATTAATTTCAGCATGGTCCCCTTTAGAAAAATAACAACTTGAGTGGCCTTGGGTTAGTCCAACAAAATTGTATATGATAATAGTGCGTATGCATTGAATGACATTTTAACGAACAGTTGGAGTGCAGTACAAATTTCGTGGTCCTTAAGGTGTAGAAGTGGTTGTGTCATTTTAACAAACAGTTGGAGTGCAGTCATGTTTTGTGGGAATTAAGGTGCAAAAGTGGTTGTGTCATTTTAACAAACAGTTGGAGTGCAGTCATAAAACACATGAACAACTCACATATATGCAACATTAACACCCATTCAATCTCAAAAAATCAACATGCATGTATGAACAATTCCTAATAGTAGCATAAATTCGACATGCATGTATGAACAATTAAAGAACCCAGATGCATTGATGAACAAGAAAGAGTTGATATTAGAAATTGGGGGAAACTTACTTGAGGATGAAAGAATGTTGGATATGAGAGGAAAACTTACTTGAGATATTGGAAGAGGGTTTGGAGAGTGATAAATGAAGAAAAGGAGACTAACCTTTGATGATAATGGAGGAGGTTTGGAAAGTGAGAAGATGGGGGTTTTAAAACTTGGCCGTGAAAAGCGCTTCAGACGCGCATCGACAGTGACAATACCTGGAAAAAGCGCTTCAGCGCGCGTTGACAGTGACAAATGCTGGAAAAAACGCTTCAGGCGCGCGTTGACAGTGACAATACCTGGAGAAAGCGCTTCAGTTGCGCTTGGGCGCGCTTCAGGCGCGCGTTGACAGTAGCAACACCTGGAAAAAGCGCTTCAGGCGCGCTTGGGCACGCGTTCTGTCATTTGGAGTTGTACAATCGCTTCTCAACACATCTTTTTGATTCTTTGCTCATACCAAACATCAAAACTAAGAGAACTAGCAATTAGAGACTAAAATTGGAACTAAATGGAGTAAAATAAATATGAAATGCAATAAATAAATACGATGCAAAGGATATAAAATTGGGTTGCCTCCCAATAAGCGCTCGTTTAGTGTCTTGAGCTTGACATTCCAACTATTGTCAAGGTGGCATATATGACAAGAAGAACACATCATCTTTCTTTTTCTTTTTGTTTGGTAGAAATTCCATGAACTTAAGAAATAAAAGATGTTGTTTCCATGTCCGTCTCAATTGGACATTGATGAACAAGGCATAGATTGAATCTCGAACTTTATTAAACTCTTCTTTTTTTCTTTTCCTCGTTCGTCTTTTCCTCTTGCTTATCTTCTTCTACCACAACAATGAAATTATCTTCAATCTTCAACTTATCCTCCATCTTCTCAAACTTAACCACTTGTTCAAATAACCTCTCACATTGATTTTCAAATCTTTCAATTGAAACCATGTTATTCTTCATGAGTTCAACCAAAACGTCTGTAACGTGAAAGTCTTTGTCATCTGATTCTTTGGATATAATTTTTGGAGGTCGAATTTGTTCCGAATATATCTTTTTAATATAATACTCGTCGTTTTCTGTGACTTTGAAAAAAAATCTTCATATTTTACTAGTTCCGCTAGGTCATCATCACAATTTTCATTCTTATGTGCTTCTCCGCAAAAGTCACACCTAAGAGGCTGCATCGAAGGGATCTTAGGGTGATATTTTAAAAATGTATAGCTCAAGATTTTCCCCTCAATCATACGACATATACCCAATATAAGACAAATATCACAGTCTTCATATAATTGTAGTAGAATATCATCATTATAATCTTCCATGCTCTACAATGAATAGTTATCTCAAACAAAGAAGAGACAAACCACTAGACATGACATTAGCAAGTTCAACAAATAAAAAAAAACATAAAATAAAAAAAAATAAAATTTTTACTGCAGAGCAAAAAATTTCAATTATGTAAATAAATTAAATTCAATAGTGATATGACAATCCCCGACAACGGCGCCAAAAACTTGATTGCGTTTCAGCAAGTGTACTGAATTTTTGCAAGTAATAATAAAACGGTAGTACCGAGTGTCGAACTCAAAGATTGCGTTTTACTATTGAATTATATTTAGTTACTAAAACTGAACAAAAAGTTCCCAAGTTGATTGAAATAATATTTAAAATTGACAGCAGTAGTAAAATTGATCCTTTATAAATTGAGAAAAAAGTCAGGGATGAGTTTCACTTTGAATCCAACCTTGGTGTCTAATTTGATCCTAGTTATTGAATTCCTTTATTGAATTATTGCTGAATTCTCTTTATTATTCTTACCCTAATTTCTTAGTGACAGGACATTTAATTCCAAAGTAACCCCTAATTCCTTAGTAGATTTAAGATTAGAATTAAGCATTACCGTAGAGAAATTCTCTTGTAAATTATTGCTTTGCAACTAATTTAATTGGTTTCATGACCTGCTGGAAAAAGCGCTTCAGGAGCGCTTGGGCGCGCTCTAAGCTCTCAACATCTGTTGTCCGGCGTATATTGCATTTTTCTCCTCTTTTGAGTCTGAATTTGGTTCCGGTGTCGCCCTGAAAGTTGTAGCTATGGATCGTAGCTTTCATTTTCACTTGGTTTGACTCCAATTGGACATCTACAACTCCATATATGGCTGAAATACTCTACATATGTCATGTTGATTTCTCACCAAAATGAAAAAGCGCTTCAGGAGCGCTTGGGCGCGCTCTAAGCTCTCAACATCTGTTGTCCGGCGTATATTGCATTTTTCTCCTCTTTTGAGTCTGAATTTGGTTCCGGTGTCGCCCTGAAAGTTGTAGCTATGGATCGTAGCTTTCATTTTCACTTGGTTTGACTCCAATTGGACATCTACAACTCCATATATGGCTGAAATACTCTACATATGTCATGTTGATTTCTCACCAAAATTCAGCACTGCACTAAAACAAAATGCAATGTAAAATTACGAAAAATTCCTACTTAATCAACGAAGTAAAAACACAAAACATTTTATTAACTCAAAGAACAAAAATAAAAAAATATATCAAATAAATCCTTAATTTAATTGATGATTGAGGATAAATAAGACTAAAACAGTGGGAAAATATGCATATGATGAAGAGTCTGTTGGAAATTATGACCTCTAATCGTTAAAAATATGCGAATTATTATCAACAATATTATTAAAAAAATTATCAAAGATCAACAACGGAATATATTCAGGAACAAAGATTCACACAGTTGCAAATATTATCAATATATGAGAACAGAAACAACGCTTAATTCAGAATCTTAATCAAGACAAAAAATCACTTATACAAACATTCAAGAATAAGCATTCAAGCAATATCAAAATAAAAGAGAAAGGATAAGAAACAAGTGCACCAAGATTTATACTGGTTTAGCTATCAGTTTGATAGCCTACATCGAGTCCTGAAATCCAAACCAGATTTCAGCCTTTCCAATAGAATTGACTTGAGTACGTTTTATAGATTGTCCAGCTCACACAAGGCCTATCTATCCAACTCACTCGCTTCTATTACACTACCACCCGATCCTTGGAGTTACTCGCCAAACTCTCACAAGATCAAGGTGAAACTTCTTCTTGATGATCACACACCAACAAAGAGAGCCACTAGTTTACTTACTGGATTTATAAAACTTCAATTACAGAAAATTGTCTTTCACAAAGAATTAAAGAATATCAAGACTTTGACTCAATCACTATGTAGGATCTCACACAAAAGTATTTAGCCAATGAATATTTGTGTGTTGTAACAACTTTTCTCTCAAAGTATTTTTCAAAGTGTTTATGAAAAAAGTATTATCAAGGTTATTCAAAAAAAGTTGTTTAAAAAGTGATTGAATCAGCTTATATATATTCAGAAAAACATCAGGACAATCGATTGCTCAATCAATTGTATAATGGTTTAAAACTAGCTCAATAGATTACCCAATCGATTTTCGCGTGTCTTGTTTTTCTTGAATCTTGAACATATAAGCATGAATCGATTTGCCAATCGATTCTTTTAATACATGAATCAGAAACTAAAACTAAGAATATATCAGAATCGATTGAGTAATCGATTATAGGTGTTTTGTTCAAACAACGAGATCAAAACAATCGATTGCTCAGTCGACGTGTATTCATAGTCCTAATCGATTCGTCAACCGATTGTGCTAGTCACAGTGACTCAGACATTCAGCTTCAATCGATTTGCCAATCAATTGTGCTGGTCATAGTGACTTAGACATTTATTTCAATCGATTTGCCAATCGATTGTGCTTGTTACAGAACCTCAGCCATTTCATCAAAATCCATGTGCCAATCGATTTATTCAAAGTGTTTCTGATAAATGATTAACTTCAATCGATTACCTAATCGATTATCACAAAACTTGTGATTTAAGAAATCTAATTCAATTGATATCCCAATCGATTTGATGGATCACATAACTTATTCCTGATTAAAAACTTTGTCTCAATCGATTTGCCAATCAATTGATTCAGTAATTGGTTGGTTATATGAATCTCACAATCGATTACTCAATTGATGTCTCAATCGATTGTCCAATTGATTGGATTGAGCCCAAAACTCAGGTTTCACTGAAAACCTTTAAGTGATCGATTTCCCAATCGATTTACGTAGTAAAAGCTCTTGTTCTGAGTCAGACAATCGATTGCCCAATTGATTCATCAATTGACTTATTAGTTGATTGATTTATTTTCATTGGCAAAGACTTAAGTATGAGACCATAGTTATTAGTCTACTAAACTAACTACTATGACACCTAATTACACTATACATATTTACATCTTTCTCAAGCATATCCTCCAACTTTGGTTGATTCCTTGAGTTGCAAGCTTTTGTTCCAAGTGTATGGTGTCTGCTTGTTTTCCTGAAATGTTTCTCAATTCAAATCATTAGATCAATCAAATACTTTATATGTATTGTATGTTTGGGAATTAAATCAAAAACATGATCAGGGAAGCTCATGACTTACAAACTCCCCCTTTTTGATTTAATGACAAACATACAATTTTAACCTTGAGATTATTTTTAGAATCTCCCCCTGAATTTTGGAGATTATGATTCATTTCAACAACATAAGCTCGAATTGATATCATAGTATAAACAGGGTACATTATTATGTATCAGAATGCATTGTATCAGATATGTATCAGAGTGCATTGTACCAGATATCTCAAGTTAATGGTCAGAGCATTAGTCAGGGCAATATCACATAATCAGAGTATCATAGTATCAATATGTAATATCACAGGTTAAACCAATCTCCCCCTTTTGTCATTTAATACAAAAAGAAATTACAAGAGAGAGTGATTAAACAAAAAGAAAGCATAAGAAATATATACAACAAAAATTACAAAGCAGCAAAGGAAAAACTAAATCATAATCAACTAAACTAGGACTGCTCCTCATTATCATCAACGGGAGAGGTTGAGACTGCTGTATTATCCTCAGCAAGTGTCTCATCACCATGAGGTTTAGCACTTTCTTGATTGGTAGGATTTTTTTCTTCAGCTGCTTCTCTGCCAATCTCAACAATGTCTTCAAAAGACATTTTGAGTCCCAAGTGCTCTTGGATTGCATCCACATCTTGAACTACAGAGTTCAAAGTTGCTTGGAGCTTTCTAAGAGAGGCTTCCACCCTAGCATTGTGGGCGGCCTGAGATTCCATCAGCTCCAGCAGCTTAGCCATAAGCTCAGATGGTGCTTCAGTTGGCTTAGTTGGTTCAGCACTTGGTTGTGCTTGATCATCACTAGGTTGTGCTTGATCAGCACTTGGTTGTATCCTTGTCCAAATGCCATTGACCCTTTTCAATTGCATCTGGTTAACAATGGATTCACCAAAAGTTAAAGTGGTTTTGACAGATTCTTCATTGGCAACAGAAATCTTAAATGCCTCAGAATCTTCATAACCAGCTGGGGGTAGGGGAGCAGTAGCTTGCCTTGTGCTGATTCAACCATATTCAGCAACACGATCCAAGCCCAGCTCATCCTGAGCTCCTTGCACAGTCCCCAAAGCAGGATGATATCCAGCCTCTGTACAACGGCGTGATTTCCAGCGCGAGGTACTAACATCCGTGTTAGCACATACATGAGCATACGGTGATGAACCTTCATCTGACCCGTTGGAAGGGATACCTTCTCAACAAAACCTTCTATCATCAGGTCCTGTATGGCCGTATGTCTGTCCACTGATGATTCCCATGCTTCATCATCAGATTCAGCTTCTGTTCTTCCATCAATTGTTTCACCATAGAATGGTAATCCTGTCAGCTTAGAGAATTCTTCAAAGGTCATTGAGATTTTCTTGCCCTTCACTTCAGCAGCAAATCCAGTTTTTGTGAGCTTGAAAGTAGAGTAAAAAGCTCTAATTAATCTTGGGTAGATTTCCAGAGAACAGGAAACGAAATCCACCAAACCATAAAATCTCAAGTGGTTTCGGAAGGTAAAACCATTTGAGTCAAAATATGTAAAATCCAGGGTCCTTGCCTCTTGGATTTTTCTTTTTGAGAAAGAAGAAGGAAGGTCAGTTTCTTCAACTGGTTTTCCTTTGGGAGGCTAAACCTTCTTTGGTTAGGGGGAGGTCTTCTTCCTTTTCTGGTTTGCTCCCTTCATGGCATCCCCCATGAGTTTCTCATTTGGAGGAGCTTTCCTCTTTTTAGTTGGTTCTTGAGAGATTGCAACCGCCTTCCCTTTGTCCTTGGCTAATACCTTATGAGTAGGTATTGAGACTCTTTTGGCAGGTGGTGAAGGAGGTTGAGGGGAGGGTGTTCTTCCACTTGATGTAGAAGATGAACCTAGGGAAACTGATTCAGACAAAGAAGATTGAGGTCTAGCAGTTTGTTTCACTCGTGCCATTGTAGATTTTTGGAGATTTAAGATATCTGAAAGGATTGAGAGGGTTTAAGATGCAGAAAAATTCGAAGTTGGGTGAGAAAAATATGAACTGAAGGCAAAAGTGGGTTGAGAAATCGATTTAGGGTTTATATAGAACTGTTCAAAATCGATTTCCCAATCGATTTTATTTCACTTATGGGTTTACCAAATTGATTGTCCAATCGATTGTGTTACCGTTACATGAGTGAGATAAAAAAATATCCATTACACCCACTTCCAACGGCTATAATTTTTCTCAACGGTCGTCGTGTAAATCGATTTCCAAATCGATTTCGTAATTGATCCTTCAGTTTGTAAATCGATGTCCAAATCGATTTCCTCATAATTTCAGAAATCTTCTTATCTCAGCATCGATTTCCAAATCGATTCACATAAGGGCATGTCCAAAACAAAACTGATTCAATCGATTTCTCAATCGATGCTCGGGTTATAGGTTTGAAGACTTCTCAAATTTGGGGATGTCTTAACCAAATAATCGATTATCCAATCGATTCTTTAAACGATTTTCCAAATCTTCCATCGATTCCTCAATCGATTAAGTTGATGTAAACTTCAGCATTTGACTCCTGAGATGTGATAAATCGATTATGAAATCGATTCCAGTGTCTGTGACATAGAGAAATAAAACACTAAGTACCAAAAATCGATTATGCAATCGATTATCGTGTTTCCAATTTGACAATTAAAAACACTGTGCATCATAAATCGATTATACAATCGATTTTGTAATGCAGTTTTCCTATCTGGTCACATGATAATCGATGTTGCAATCGATTTTGTCACATGGATCAGATTTCATTGAGATCTATAATACCAAGTTTCATTCTTATAAAGAAGAAACTATCCTTGGGCAAGGCTTTGGTGAAAATATCAGCCAACTGATCAGCTGTATTGACCTTTTAAAGAAATTTGGTTTTGATAAGTTTAAATCCATTGATACACCGTTGAGTTTCACAAAGAATTAAAGAATATATATAAGCTGATTCAATCACTTTTTAAACAACTTTTTTTGAATAACCTTGATAATACTTTTTTCATAAACACTTTGAAAAATACTTTGAGAGAAAAGTTGTTACAACACACAAATATTCATTGGCTAAATACTTTTGTGTGAGATCCTACATAGTGATTGAGTCAAAGTCTTGATATTCTTTAATTCTTTGTGAAAAACAATTTTCTGTAATTGAAGTTTTATAAATCCAGTAAGTAAACTGGTGGCTCTCTTTGTTGGTGTGTGATCATCAAGAAGAAGTTTCACCTTGATCTTGTGAGAGTTTGGCGAGTAACTCCAAGGATCAGGTGGTAGTGTAATAGAAACGAGTGAGTTGGATAGATAGGCCTTGTGTGAGCTGGACAATCTGGAAAACGTACTCAAGTCAATTCTATTGGAAATGCTGAAATCTGGTTTGGATTTCAGGACTCGATGTAGGCTATCAAACTGATAGCTGAACCAGTATAAATCTTGGTGCACTTGTTTCTTATCCTTTCTCTTTTATTTTGATATTGCTTGAATGCTTATTCTTGAATGTTTGTATAAGTGATTTTCTGTCTTAATTAACATTCTGAATTAAGCATTGTTTTTGTTCTCGTATATTGATAATATTTGCAACTGTGTGAATCTTTGTTCCTGAATATATTCCGCTGATGTTCTTTGATAATTTGTTTAATAATATTGTTGATAATAATTCACATATTTTTAACGATTAGATGTCATAATTTCCAACAGAGTCATCATGCAAGTTGGGACTGAGCTTGTGCATTTTTTTACTACAGATGAGATATGGGAAAGTTAGGGTTCATGAATTTGAGAATTTGGAGAAGAGAGATGAGAAGAGAAACCAAACAACATAAAGAGAAATGGGAGATAAAACTCAAATGAAGAGAAAACGGATGAGAGATTTTTTAACGCTTTCTTAATAGAACCTCACTTAAAGGGTAACGCTAAAATTATTTAAAAACATAAAAGACCAAAACAAGAGAAAAAAAAAAGATAAAAAACTAAATCGTTAATCGAAATTAAGTTAAGCGACCGCATATGGTCTTTAGCCTAAATTTAAATATACTTAACCTTAAACAATTCTTTCCATTAAAAGTTTACAATAAACGCATTAAGTATTAAAACGTAAAGTTTGTATATTTTGCAAAAACTTAAGTGAATTTTTTGTTTTTATGAATTAAAATAATATTTTTTTAATATTTTACAGTATCTAATTGCATATTCAAACGTATTTAATTTAAACACAGCATTATAATGTGATCTTTTAATTCTCGCTGACTAGTATTATAATATTATTGCTTAATTATTGTTTTTTTTAAGAGGCACAGAAAGCTATTAATATTAATTAAAAAAATTCACCCCCAAGCGTAATAGATGCACAGGAAATTAGCAATTTAAATACACCAAATTAGCTAGCACCTCAAAAGAACTCAAATAATATTGCGAACTATTCTTACTATTATTTTTAACTACACCAATAATATTGACCATAACGACCTAAATCCATCCACAAACTTAGTTTATTGGATAATTAATTATTTTTACACTGATTCAAAATAATAAATTTATAAAAGTGAAAAGTAAGTGAAATGCGTACCCATTCAAAATAATAAATTTAGTTATGACTTTATAACTTTGAAAAATGACCCAATGATATTATATTTTTGTTTTAAAAAATATTATATTATTGGTGTCTATCATGTCTATTAAAATATACAACAAGACCTTTTACCATTTTATAAGAAAATTCAAGAATATAATAAATAATTTTTAATTAATTAATTTTGTACCATATAAATTATAATTAGTAATTTTGAAAAATAAACTAATTTGAAAATTTTAACTAAAAAATAATTTATTTATATATTAAATATGCAAATATAAAAAACTAAATTAATTAGCATTTATGAAACCATTTAAATATATGAGTTCTCAAACCCTGAAATTTCCTTGTAGTAATGACCAAGAGTTTTCTGTTTTTTCATACCATACTTGTTGTGGTGTTTTCGGTATTTTATTAGTCTTCCTCTTATTTTGTGTTAGTGTGCTCTCTAGAAGGTTTTCCTTAATTAACATTTCCTAGAATATTCATGTTTAATGCTGGGTTTTTTAATTCTAATAATATCCATATTTCCAAATTTTTTATTAAATTACTCCCTTTTCAAAACTATATACCAAAATAACCATTTTTTA
Organism: Cicer arietinum; assembly: GCF_000331145.2. Lineage (NCBI taxonomy): Eukaryota > Viridiplantae > Streptophyta > Magnoliopsida > Fabales > Fabaceae > Cicer > Cicer arietinum. The sequence goes on along the minus strand of NC_021167.2, from coordinate 13,068,184 downwards.
ATATCTCTTACAAATCCTCTTTGGAAATGATAATTTCTTTAAGGAAGTTCGAGTTCATATGTGACTTCCTTAAACAATTTTTCAAAAAAAGTTTAATTTTTTTTTTAAATTAACAATAAATATATATATATAATTCATAAAAATACATAAACATAAATTTTAAATTACATAGATTGACTAGAGTTGTCTGTAACATTTGAACAATGTCTTCGAGTATGATCAATTAACTGACATAGTCCGCATTTTCTTGGTACTTTATCAATAAATTTTACAAAAAAATAGCATCACAAATTTGGGGTGTCCCCTGGTTTGCAATCCTGTAACCCAAACCTTTTGAGAACCTTATCGATATAGCTCTTTTGTGACAATCCAAGAATACCTCGAGATCTGTCTCGGTGTATCTGAATTCCTAATACAAAAGAGGCGTCACCAAGATCTTTCATCTCAAAATGCTTTGATAGAAATTTCTTAGTTTCGTGCAGCATGTCTATATCGTTAGTGGCAAGCAGTATGTCATCAACATACAAGACCAGGAAAATATGTCTGCTCCCACTGAACTTATGATACACACAATCATCAATTGTATTCATCTCAAAACCAAATGAGAGAATTACTTGATGAAATTTATGGTACCATTGACGAGAAGCTTGTTTTAGCCCATAAATGGATTTTCTTAGTTTGCACACCATATTCTTTGGGTCTCCCAACACAAAGTTTTCTGGCTGCACAAATAGATCGTCTCATCAATGTCGCCATTGAGAAAAGCTGTTTTTACATCCATTTGATGAAGCTCCAAATTAAAGTGAGCAACAAGAGCCATGATTATTCTTAAAGAGTCAT
>NC_021167.2:13064061-13065146 GCF_000331145.2 Cicer arietinum | reverse complement strand
GAATAGAACTCAAATTTGCAGATATGGAAGCAATCGATGCTGTGAATCAAATAAAGAACGAAACTTAGAAACTCACATTATAGGAAAATAAATCAGTAAATAAATAAATACATATGTTCAAATCATGGAATTCAACCCATCTCAAGATACCCAGTGCACCATTGATGTCAAGTCTTTGGACAGTAACACCAACTGCTAGTGGTACTCTTGTTGCAACGATCAAATATTGACAATAAGACATGTCAAACAATAAACCTTCCTTTGGGCCGATTTACTGCTCACATGTATACCAAATAATTGTCACACATTTATCATCGCAGGTGTACCATGTAATTCTGCCAAATATTAACCTTCCTTTGGGCCGGTCAATACCCGCATGAATAAACATATACACAACCATTTGACACTCTTCACGAGCAATTTAGACAAGAGATGTCACTTTGGCGACGTCAAGTTTCAATTAACTCATTCAAAAATGTCAAACTTGACTTGAACATATATTTATTATATCCAAATAAAACAATATTTAAAAAAATATTGTTCACTAATATAAATTTTATTTTATTAGTATTAAAAAAAAAATATTGTTCACTAATATTGTTCAAAAAAAAAAAATAAAAAAAAATGTAATAATAAGAAGCCCAAACAGCACCAAAAAATAAAAAAAAATTCCAGTTAAACTCGTTTTCCGTCGCTCCATCTGAAACACTAAATTATTCCCATTCGCAACACAAAACATTTTCAAACCTGTCATTATTGTTATCAATAACGACAACAATAATCCTCTCAGATCCATTTGATAAACAACTATTCAGTAGCTTCAATTCAAGTTCAACTAACTCAAACTCGATTCAATTAACAGCTTTCTTTCAATTTTTTGGCTTTAGGGATATTACTTTGCGCTCTGTGGGAATTGCGAAAGGTAAAGGTCAATGAAGTAACAGTGATTGAAAGGAATAGAGAAACAACCTAACCGACTGTGGGAATAAAAAAAACAAAGTATAAACTTTAAAAAAAAATTATTCCCACAGATTATTTTAATAAATAATTTTGCTTGATTAAAAATTATTTAAATAATTAGGCTT
>NC_021167.2:13050196-13064031 GCF_000331145.2 Cicer arietinum | reverse complement strand
ACCTCGATTAATTTAAAATTTTTTTTTCATTTTTTGGCTTTAGGGATATTACTTTGCGCTCTGTGGGAATTTCGAAAGGTAAAGGTCAATGAAGTAACGGTGATTGGAAGGAATAGAGAAACAACCTAACCGACTGTGGGAATAAAAAAAAAACGAAGTATAAACCTTTTAAAAAAAATATTCCTACAGATTATTTCAATAAATAACTTTGCTTGATTAAAAATTATTTAAATAATTAGGCTTCATTAAAAAATAATTCATTAAAATAATTCAAGCAAAAAATCTAGAATTATAAACATGGACAATAAGTTTGTAATTTGAAAATCTAAATTCCCAAATTTCAAACCCTTAGATTTCAATCATGTCAAAATTCCAAAATTGAATCCTAAAATAAAGACAATAACCGAATTTCATCATGAATTAAACATGGTGGGCTCTGATACCACTTGTTAACTATCCATGCCAATTACATGATGAATAACCAAGGGCAGAAGCGTACCTGTGGGAATTGCCATTGATGAAATCCTGGGATGATGATGATAGAGCCAATGGGTTGGGTGATCTTCCTCAGTAAAACACCCTGAAGACCTTGCTCTCTTGATGGGGATAGAGAGAACCAGAGAGTTTTCTCCTTTAGGGTTTTGAAACTGAATAGTCTTGTTGTGTTTGCCTTGGGGACCATTACCCCTATATATAACTATTATTAGTTATATCCCAAATTGCAGTATTTTCAATTCAGCCCCTCATTAAATTAGAAACTGTCTGATATCTACACTATTAATTTTCATAACTATTATGCTCTTTGGCCATAAACTATTATATATTATTTGACCCCTAGTTTATTGGCTAATTATATAATGACCCTAACACACTTTATTAATTAATTACATATGTGACCCATAAATCTTACATAATTACCTATTTTGGTATAGTAGTAGTGAATTATTAGTATACTTATATGTTCATCTATTTCGATAACCGAATTTGGCATAAAAAAAAAATTAATCTATAGAGAACAAATATTTTTTTTATTGTTATTCAATTACAATTATTACATCGTTAATAATATTTGATTTTAATTTTAGTTATTTACAAAATCACTCGTATAATTGATCATAATTTATCAATTGTAATGCATAAAAATTAAACTTTATGAAAAATTAATACCGAAAGATTTTCTTAAACATTATTTTAAAAAGGATTGTAAATCTTACTTAATTTAGGTCAATATTATCTCTTATGATTTTCATTGAGGTTAATGTAGGTGTTATATATTCATTTTGCATTGACACATTCTTATTCTTATTCTCATTTCTTATGCCGAAAAGTTTTATTTTATTTTATTCAACCTTCAACAAAAATTCAAACAAGCTTTTTAACTTTGTTTTTGAACTTATGTATATTTAATCATTGATTATTTGCAAGCAGTTTGCCTCCTCATTTGTTGAATAATTCACCGATAACAAGGAGGCAATACATCATGTGTTGTGCCATGTTATACACTCCCTCTGTCTCATTTAAATATTTTATTTGTTAATTTATTTTTTCATTGATATACTTTATATATTGTAGCTCAATTAAACAAAATTTTCCATTAACTGTAATTAATAAATTTATTTGTATAAATAAAATTTATTATATAATTAAAATCAATATAATTAATCAATTCTTTAACAATTTCTGCACTATTAAAATAAAATATTTAAAATGAAATAGAAATGATATCACTCCACTTAAATATAAACAAAACTTGTTTAAAAAAATTGTTTTATTTTTATTTGATTCAAATTCTATCCTAAATACAACAACTTTTATTTAACTCATTTTTGTTTATATATATATGAGACAAGAGAAAATATTAAATAAGAACAATTTAAATAAATTTTGCTTGCTTTGAGGTTATCGTAATTACAAAGTCATAAATAAATGATTAAAATAAACAATTAATCCTTAATTAAAAAAAAATGCAATTAATTTTTTAAAAAATACAAGAAATTTAATTTTAATTTTTGTAAAATAAAAAATTTCGTTTAAGTACGTACAAAGTACAAACATTTTTGTTTGAGCTTGTAATGTCTCATATAGTTTATTTAACAATTAAGTAGTTAATTATTTAAAATTTAAATATACAATTAGTTTTTGCTTAAATGTAAGGCTAAATACCACTTGTGGTTCCTTAATTTAATTTAGGTTAATGATTTAATTTTTTATTTTTTTCCTGATTTGGTCCTTTATGGTTTTAAATAATTTCAACGTTACCCTTTAAGTGAGGTTCTGTTACGAAAACGTTAAAAAACCCCTCTTCCATTTTCTCTTCATTTGAGTTTTCTCTCCCATTTCTCTTTATGTTGTTTGGTTTCTCTTCTCATCTCTCTTCTCCAAATTCCCAAATTCATGAACCATAAATTTCCCATATTCTATCTCTCGTTCCCCTCTGTCTTCACTCTTAGAACATAATTCATTCATAATAGAGTAGCACCCCTGTTTCTGAACATAATTCATTGTTGTTCCTGCTTGCTTTAGAATTCATCTATAACTTAGAATTCATTCATAACTCATAATTCATTCACAACTCAAAATTTATTGATAACTCAGAATTCATTCATTCATAACCCATAACTCAAAATTCATTATTGCTTCAGGTGGTACAAAAGACAACAAACGACATACAATTACCATAAACTAATAAACAGAATGTTGACTTTTTCCTAATAAACAAAATGACAAATACATAAACATAATGACATATTCAAGAATTCTTAATATAAAAAAGTGACAGTTCCTAATATTATTTCCTCCATGTTTTGAACTTTGGCCTAAAAGTTCTTGACTGAGCTTGTGCAAGCTGAAACTGAGCTTGTGCAGGCTGAGACTGAGCTTCTGCATGCTGGAAATGAGCTTGTGCAAGCTGGGATTGAGTTCGTGTATGCTGGAACTGAGCTTGTGCAGGTTGGGACTAAGCTTGTGCATTTTTCAATGACAGATGAGATATGGGAAAGTTAGGGTTCATGAATTTGAGAATTTGGAGAAGAGAGATGAGAAGAGAAACCATAAAGAGAAATATGAGAGAAAACTCAAATGAAGAGAAAACGGATGAGAGATTTTTTAACGCTTTCTTAATAGAATCTCACTTAAAGGGTAACGTTAAAATTATTTAAAAACATAAAAGACTAAAACGAGAGAAAATAAAAATAAAAAACTAAATTGTTAATCGAAATTATGTTAAGAGACCACATATGATCTTTAGCCTAAATTTAAATATACTTAACCTTATACATTTCTTTCCATTAAAAATTTACAATAAACGCATTAAGCATTAAAACGCATTAAGTATTAAACCGTAAATTTTGTATCTTTTGCAAAAACTTAAGTGAATTTTTTGTTTTTATGAATTAAAAATAATATTTTTTTAATATTTTACAGTATCTAATTGCATATTCAAACGTATTTAATTTAAACATGGCATTATAATATGATCTTTTAATTCTCGTTGACTAGTATTATAATATTATTGCTCAAATAAGTCTTATATCCGCCTCTCACATGATGTTTTGATATATTCGTACATAGTTAGTACTGCTTAATTATTGTTTTTTTTTAAGAGGCACAGAAAGCTATTAATATTAATTAAAAAATTCACCCCAAGCGTAATAGATGCACAGGAAATTAGCAATTTAAATACACCAAATTGGCTAGCACCTCAAAAGAACTAAAATAATATTGCGAACTATTCTTACTATTATTTTTAACTACACCAATAATATTGACCATTATTATGAACGACCTAATCCATCCACAAACTTAGTTTATTGGATAATTAATTATTTTTACACTGATTCAAAATAATAAATTTATAAAAGTGAAAAGTAAGTGAAATGCGTACCCATTCAGAATAATAAATTATGACTTTGGAACTTTGAGAAATGACCCAATAATATTTTATTTTTGTTACAAATATTATATTATTGGTGTCTATCATGTATATTAAAATATATAACAAGAATTTTTACCATTTTATAAGAAAATTCAAGTATATAATAAACAATTTTTAATTAATTAATTTTGTACCATATAAATTATAATTAGTAATTTTGAAAAATAAACTAATTTGAAAATTTTAACTGATAACTAATTTATTTATATATTAAATATGCAAATATAAAAACCGAAATTAATTAGGATTCTTGAAACCATTTAAATATATGAGTTCTCAAACCCTGAAATTTCCTTGCACGTTACTTGTTGTTGTGGAGTTTTGGTATTTTATTAGTCTTCCTCTTATTTTGTCTTATTGTGCTCTCTAGAAGGTTTTCCTTAATTAACATTTCCTAGAATATTCATGTTTAATGCTGGGTTTTTTTCTTCTAATAATCCATATTTCCAAATTTTTTATTAAACTATTTCCTTTTCAAAACTATATACCAAAATAACCATTCTTTGTTATCTCTTACAAATCGTCTTTGCAAATGACAATTTTTTTAAGGAAGTTCGGGTTCATATGAGACTTCCTTAAACAATTTTTCAAAAAAACAATTTAATTATTTTCAAATTAACTATATATATATATATATAATTCATAAAAATACATAAACACAAATTTTAAATTACATAAATTGACTAGAGTTGTCTGTAACATTTGAACAATGTCTTCAAGTATGACCAGTTAACTAACATAGTCTGCATTTTCTTGGTACTTTTTCAATAAATTTTACAAAAAAATAGCATCACAAATTTTTCAAAAATTAGGATAAAATTAATGTCGAAGATGACCTCCAGTACTACATTAATGATACTTCCATGAACTATTATGGAAATGGAAGTATCACATGCATATTATGATAATAATTTGTTACAGGGGTAAAAAACTTTCAAACGACTATTTTTGGGCTTTCCCTCTGTGCATCTCTAGGTTTAAATTTTGTAAACCATTTGTCTCAGTGGATGGAACTTGGTTGTACGACAAGTACAATGGGACTTTGTTGCTAGCCATTGTATATGATGAAAACAAAAATACAATTCCCATTGCTTATGCACTTCTGGAAGGTGACATTAGCGGTGCTTGAAGTTTTTTTGAAAAATTTAAGAAGGTACGTCACACCTCAAATCGACGTCTGTTTGATTTCAGATAGACACAGATTCATTAAAAGTGCTTATAATAATCCAAATAATGGTTGGATTTATCCTCCGTCAAAACATGTGTACTGCATCCGACACATTGCACAAAGTTTCATGAGAGAGTTCAAGGACAAGGAACTTCAAAGAAAACTTATTTGTATGGGTAATGATTTTATTCTTCTTGGTATATTTTCCACTTATCACTTTATAATACTTGATAATTTTTACATCATTTATAATAGGATATGCATTAAGTGAGCCATCATTCAAATATTACCGCAATGAAACCAGGATGGTAAATCCCGAGGCTTTAAGATGGATTGATAATACCCCCTAGAACAATGGACTATGTCGTATTCTCAAGGTCGACGATGGGGACACATGACAACAAACATTTTCGAGTCAATCAACGTAGTGTTGAAAAGTACACGCAATCTCCCAATCACTGCTTTGGTACAATCAACACACTATAAATTGAGAGTTTTATATGCATAAAAGGGACAACAATATCAGGCATCATTAGTTTCTGGTTGAGTATACACAGATGATTGCATGAACAAGATTAAATATGAAGTTGGTAAATTTAATATTTACCAAGTCATGCAATTCGACTGAAGTTGTTATTCTTTTATGGTGCATGAACAGTAAACCCAAGAGAGGTGCGACCAATTGGTCATTTCGAAGTCAACCTTCAAAGAAAATGGTGTGATTGTGGAAAATTTCAGGCTATACACATGCCTTGTTCACATGTCATAGCTGCATGTTCTTATGCTTATCAAAACTATTTAGTGTATCTACCTGACATGTACAAGGTTGTTAATGTATTCAACATCTACAAAAAAGAGTTTCCACCTATACCCAATGAATGATATTTGGCCACATGTGAAGGTGAAACATTGTATCATAATCCTGAAATGCGGAGAATTAAAAAATATCGTCCGAATAGTACACGTATTAGAACTGAAATAGACGTTAAAGAAAAAGTGTCAAGAAAGTGTGAACTATGTAAGTTAACTGGTCATACTCGAAAACATTGTCAAAATGTTACAAGCAACTCTAGTCAAAATTTAAATTTTGTTTGAAAAATTTCTTAATAAAGTCGACTTTGCAAACGCAGACTTCTTTAAGGAAGTCGCCATTTACAAAAATAACATGTAAGGGAAAAAATATTTAACATATAATTTTCAAAAGAGAATGATTTGATAAATTATTTTAAAATATGGAGTATTGAAAAAAAAAACCCTCAAAGGTGCCCAAATTAAAGATCATATTATAAGATTATAATTTATAAGTGCCCCTCCTTGCTCTTCCATCTCATGCTAAGCACGTTCGCAATAGGCCACTAAAGATGCAGAAATAATCCATTGCATTTTCTTTTATATCTCCCTAAATTAATTAGGGTTCTACAATTTCTTGGTTTTAGAAAGAATTTTTTTTTTTTAAGATTTGAAAAACCCCATATAATTAATATAGGATTTTTTTTTAATAAAAAATTATCAAATAATCCTACATGACATCGCTAATATTATATTCTTGGCCATTACAACAAGCAAGGAAATTTATTCTCAAAAATTCCTACCTGTAATAATTCGGTTAATATATATTTTATGTGTAGATTTTGTTATTCCACTATGTGGGCATATATAATATTAATGTATTGTATTGCTGATTCATTTGACTTTCTTGTGTTGCTTTCCCGTAGCCATAAAAAAAAAAAAAAGAATAGAGCGTACGCTAGAATTAACAAATGGTTTTAGTAAATAATTTATCCGGACATCACATAAATAAATTGGTAAATGAAATAAATATTAGTTTTAATTACCGCGTACAAATTTATGTGATACGCACATATATATTTAGTAATATGATATGTCTCTATCATTATGATAGACAATTTTTTTCAAATATATAGAGAATTTAATATAGTACAATAATGCTTACTTTGTGAATGCTTACTTTGTGAAAAGGTAATCAATCCTTCATATTTTAATAGCACAATAGGGCATAGTTTGTCAATATATACACTTGTTCACATGCTTCAAAATTAAGAAAAAAGAATTTCCATATTCACAATCATGAAGGAAACTATAGTTCTTTACCCTGCCTTTGGGAGTGGACACTTAATGTCTATGGTTGAATTAGGCAAACTCATATTAACCCATCACCCTTCATTTTCCATCACAATTCTCATCCTCACACCACCCAACAATAAGAATAATGATTCCACCACTCAACTGATTGCCTCTATCTCTAACAAATTTCCATCCATAAACTTCCATTTTATTCCTTCCATTTCACTCACTTTAAAACTCCCACCTCACTTACAAACCCTTGAACTCTCCCCTCTTTGCAACCATCATGTTCACAATATTTTTCAATCCATTTCAAAAACCACAAACATCAAAGGTGTTATTTTGGATTTCCTCAATTATAGTGCTTCACAAATTAACAACATACTTGATATCCCTACTTACTTTTACTTCACCTCAGCAGCTTCTATGCTATCACTTTTTCTTCATCTTCCAACTTATCACAAAAAAGCCACAAAAGCTATAAAAGACTTTAACATTGACACACCTATTGAACTCCCTGGGTTGCCGACGTTATTCGTTGATGACTATCCCGACGATGGGAAAGATCCAACTAGTCCAGGTTACCAAATTTTGCTTGAATGTGCTAAAGTATTTAGGGAAAGTGATGGAGTTATTATAAACACTTTTGATGCTTTTGAAAGTAAAGCTATTAAAGCTTTAAGAGATGGGTCGTGTGTTCCGGACGGAACCTCTCCATTGATTTTTTGTATTGGACCAGTGATTTCAACCTTGTATGATACAGACGAACATCAATGTATGAGTTGGCTCGACTTGCAGCCCCGTCAAAGCGTTGTGTTGTTGAGCTTTGGAAGTATGGGGAGATTTTCTAAGGCTCAGTTGAATGAGATAGCTCTTGGATTGGAGAAAAGTAAACAAAGATTCTTGTGGGTTGTTAGGAGCGAGTTGGATTTAGATGAGTTGAGTTTGGACGAGTTGTTGCCGGAAGGATTTTTGGAGAGGACAAAGGAGAATGGAATGGTGGTGAGGAACTGGGCCCCACAAAGAGCAATATTGAGTCATGATTCAGTGGGTGGGTTGGTGACTCATTGTGGGTGGAACTCAATTTTGGAGGCAATTTGTGAAGGAGTTCCAATGATTACATGGCCGCTTTACGCTGAACAAAATCTTAATAGAGTGATTTTGGTGCAAGAAACAAAAATTGCATTGAAACTAAACGAGTCAAGGGACAAGTTTGTAAGTGCGTCTGAGTTAGGGGAGCGAGTTATTGAGTTGATGGAATCAAATAAAGGAAAAGAGATTAGAGAAAATATTTTAAAGATGAAAATAAGTGCTAATGAGGCAAGAGGAGGAAGTGGATCTTCTCTTGTTGATTTGAAAAGATTAGGAGATTCATGGAAGGAGCGTGACTCTTACAACGAATTATCTCCGAATTCTCCTTTTCTTATTTATTGAATTAATTTGTGAGCATAAGCTTAAAAAGTTGGGTAATGTTAAAGAAGTGAATTTCACATCAGAAGTCACTTATTGTATTTTGAATTTTATCACTATGGAGGTTGTGGATGTTACAGTCAACTATTATAAGTTTGTATTCATTTCCTTTTTAAATTGAGTTTTAAAAATAAAAAAAATTGTACTTATATATCTTGAGAAATATTTTCATTAAGACAATTTCCAAAATAATGATGATGGAATATTTTTATTTGGAAGGTTAGATGTTGAAGTAAAATGTGAGAGATAATTACTGCAAACAATTAATGAGGATTTCCCAAAGAAATTCAGCACTTGATGAGTTATTATGTAGAGAAGAGATACATGTATTTTTATACTAGTCACAATAATTTCTTATACTAGTCACAATAATTGTTGTTATATTTAATCATCTCTTAATATAGAAATTTTACCTTAATACGGTGGATAACTTAATTAATTATTAATTCAATAGCACACAAATGTATTTTACTCTATTTCTTTTGACTTCGAGTATTATTTCACCTCTTCATGTGCCGCTTTTGAGCAAATGAGTTGTTGCCACTATGAGTGTGTACAATGATTCTAGTATGTCTCTGAATTGATATGTAGTCAGTATTTGGATTTTTATCTAATTGAAAGGATAATACAATTCATTCCTATATGAATTCAATTATCTAAAACAATTTGATTGATTTGCATCACTTCTAATAATTCTATTGAGAGAATTTTGCATTCTTTATTTAATTTTTTTTATGTGTTTTAGACTTTTTCAAAAATCTTTTTAGAATAATTCATATTATAATAATTCATTCTAGATTTTTATAAAAATTCACATGGGATAAATGAAAAACTTTTTTGGAAAGAAAAAAAACTCTTACAAGTTTGAATTTATGATTTCCTTCGATATAAAAATTAAAAAACAAAATCGTCAAATTTATGACACCTTCAAATCTATAATAGTTCATATTCATAGTCTTTAAAATTTTAAAAAGTGAAAAATAAAAAATCTCCAAACTCTTTTTTCTTGTCAAATATAGATAACTCTCTTGATGTCATTATCATTACCATTACTTAAGACACATTGTTATCTAATTTTTTTTCTTCTCTAATTATCATTACTTAATCACGTTGAATTTTTTTCTTGTATTATATTATTCATTTAAAGTTGGAAATGTTAATATACATTAATTATAAATGAGTGAAAGTTGATTAAGTTAGTTACATTTAAAGCACTGTATAAAGATATATTATATTCTAATTGTATATTCTTTATACTATCAATTTCAAATTCAATATTGCAATTAATTATTTCTCTATTTTTTGAAGTCAATTATATTTCTCAATTAGAGAAATAATTCGATATATGTAAAAACTATTTACTCCATTTCAGTGCATAAAAATTAATCTGTAATTTAGATTTTTTTTATAAATAATTTAATATATTTTATTGTTGGTGATCATATGTTGACTTTTTGTGTGTTGACTTGCTTGTTAGCTATAATAAACACATAGCATAAAAAGTTATATTTAGAAGATGAGCACTTCAATACCATCAAAAATTGTTGGGTATACCTAGAACCTTTTTATTTGGCTTGATAAAATAGGAGACACGTGTATTATATTAATCTACTTCATAAAATAGGAGACAATTGTACTATATTAATCTACCTCATAAAATAAGACACATTATATATTAATCTCAGATAATATTTCAGTTTTTTTTTTATTTAGATTTATATTTAATTTTATTATAAAAATTCGAAAATATAAAGAATAAAAATGTAAGATTATTTGAAGATTTGAATTATAAATTTGATGAAATTTGCATTATATTGAAGATGATAATAAATTTTATAAGTTTTGTTTGAAAATTTTGATGAAATTTTATTTAAAAAAATGATAATATTATTAATATTTTAAAACATAAAAAATCAAATTGTTTACTTAAAACTAAATAAAGGACTAAATCGGAGAAAAAAAAAGATAAATATCTCAAATGTTATCTGAAATTAAGTTAAAAAACTCTAAGAACAATTATATCTTTTTGTTTCAATCTAATCAAATATCACCTATACTCTCCGTGGTTGATTTTTATATGTTGCATCTATATTTTCAACAGTTTTTTTTTTATTTTTGATAGAGTTTTAACTGAATTTAATTCAAATTAAAATGAAATTAAGTTGTTATATAAAATTAAGTTAAAAAATTCTAGGAGCAATTATTTTTTTTTTATTCCAATCTAATTAAATATCACCTTCTGTCCGTGGTTGATTCTTATATGTTGCATCTATATTTTCAACAGTTTTTTTTTTATTTTTGATAGAGTTTTAACTGAATTTAATTCAAATTAAAATGAAATTAAGTTGTTATATAAAATTAAGTTAAAAAATTCTAGGAGCAATTATTTTTTTTTTATTCCAATCTAATTAAATATCACCGGGAAGGTATTAACATCATACGTCATCCGTTAAAATACGATTACCTATAGTTAATTGTATAAAATTAATATTAACTTAAGTATATTTATTTATCTTTACTATTAAATATGAATAACAATTATTATTATTTTTAATATCCTTATTATTAAATATGAAAAACAATTATTATTTTTTTAATATAATTTTGGAATAAATGTGTGCTTAAGAAATAAAGGACAAACAAAAAATAAATTTTTATAAATGTACTTGACAAAAATTTGATCTTGCTCCTACATATCTCTCGGTGCGATGGAGAAATCAAAGCTATGTAATTGTTGCATAGAAAATGCGGATGTATATTGATTGTTTATAAAGAAATTTGTTTTGTTAAAAAAATATATTTTGACAAAAAAATGAGTTTTTTTTTTTTTATTTGAGTAATTATTTTAAAATGCAAGTTTTAGGACGATAAAGTTGTACAACTCGTGTCTCAAAAACTCAATGAGTAAAAAAAAGATGTCACGTCTAATATAATCCTCTTAATAATATTTTATATTATTTTTGATTTTAAAATTGAGTTTCAAAACTACCAAATAATTCAATTTGTGTCTTAACATCTCAAAGATTAAAAATGTCACATCTAATTAACCAAAAAAAAAACTTAAAAAAATTGATTTTAGATTTATTTATTTATTAAAAATAAATTTTAAAACTATCAAGTTGTATAATTTATATTCTACAACTCTGGGATTAAAATATATTATTTTTAGTTAACCTCTAATAACTTTTATTTATTAATTTGTTTATGAGTTTTAATTTATTAATTTATATGTGAAAATGAGATTTAGAACCACCAAGTTATCACAACTTGTATCCTAATTACTCAAAGATTAAAGAAAGTATCACATTTAGTTAATCTTTAATAAAATATTTGCTTTTTATTTTTTTATTTTATAAAATTTGATATTTAAGTTATGAAACAAATTAACTTAAAAAAAATAACAAAAAAATAGCTCTAAATGGGTTGTGTTTATATGAACATATTTTTGTTTTTTTATTAGAACTCAGGCCCAAATTAACTTAAAAGCAAAAAAGGTTAAAAACACATAATCGAAACCCTATATTACAAACTAAAGAAACCATAGATTATAAACTAAAGGAGATGGCCGTAGAAAACATCGTCTCGGAAAAAGAAAAAAAAAAGGAAAAAAATGTAGAAGCTTTGCAAGAAGTAGACACGGAGGACTTAGATGAATACCACAACCAAGAATCCAACCCAACACAATAGCACGCACGCGATTGTTTTGTCTAACTGCTTGGAGAATGTCACTGGCGCCGCCGTCTCATATTCTTGCAACCTCCATATCTCCCAAATTGGGATCATATCAGATGTAACGCACCAGATCAGATACATATGCTATTTGAAGAATGTGGCAACGTCAAAATGCATGATTACCATACAACGACGACGGTGACACTGGTCGGAGGTTTGTGATTTCTGGTTTTATTTTTTATTTACAATTAATTCATTACATACCATTTTTGCCTATCAAACTAAAATTATCATTTTTTCAATTAATTACAAAAAATTAGTTACAACACGCTTGTATAATTATGTTTTTTCTATAATTAGTTACAAAGCAAAACAAGTGCATCAGCCATTATATTACATAGCAAGACAAGTGCAACAACATCGAAAAAAGAGAAGCAAATCAGACTAGGTCAGTTGGCTTGTTTAAAATTATAATTTGATTTGATTTAATTAAAATTGTAATTTGATTTGGCTTAATTTTTAAAATTTTAATTTAATTTGATTTAATGTTTAAAATTGTAATAATTTTTTTTGTTAATAATTATTAATGCATAAATATGTATATATATCTTTTTTTATTATTTGTTTTTTTTTTAAATGTCATAAATATAAATAACATAAAGATAATATAAAAACAATATAATTTAAAGGGTCAGACAAAATTAAGGTACTAGAGTTGCCCCTATTTAATTAGTTTTTTCTTGAAAAATATATAAATATGAATAAAATTTTCATGTTATCGATGTGTAGATTCATAGAAATAAAAAATTATCATCTTCAGATTCGTTACCGTAGAACGACATAAATAAAAGTGATCGCCTTCTGGATTGTTTACCGATGTGTAGATCGACAAGGGTTTAACTGATCTTCTTTGGATTAATTACCCATGCATAGATCGTCAGGAGTGTAAGTGATTGTCTTCGGTAATTACCAATGCATAGATTAATAGGAATGAGAAAAAAGGTAGTTGGTCTAATCTTGAAGGTAGATAAAGAGGGAGAATATTATATGATACTTGCAATGTGAACACTAACGGTTGTCGAGTATAGATAAAGTATAAATATAAGGTATGAATGATTCATGCGTGTGTTATGCATCAAGCAAGGTTGTTGAGTATAGGTAAAGTGTGAATGAAGATGCATGAATCATGTGAGTGTGAGTAAATTATGCATGATTTATGCGTGTCATGAATTATTGATCAATTCTTGTTTATATCTTTGATTCTCCGATCTTTATACTCTTTTAGGCGAATCAAAGTCAATTGTTTAAAATAATTACCCTATTTATTATTTTTTACACACTCATATATCTTGAGAATCAATCAAATTCCCATGTATATATTATTCAAGTGTCAAAATACTTAAACTATTTTTATATTTTCACATATTTCAAATTCCAACATTTATTATCATAAAACAACATTTTAAAACACTATATCGATCAATAATGAAACTAATTAGTGTAGAA
>NC_021167.2:13028833-13050186 GCF_000331145.2 Cicer arietinum | reverse complement strand
AAGAGTGTAACGTACAACATCGAATGACAATATTGGAAAATGTACATTTGTTACATTGAAAATAAAACAATTGAGACAAAGGTTACAATGTGGGGACGAATGTGTTTAGCTTTAGTGGGAGGCATAACAAATGCTAGTAATTCTTGTAATTTAGGACTCATATTAGTCAGCTTCCAAGAATAATAATTGCTCTAGTTTATGACATTTAGTTAGCTTTATTTGACATTTATGAAATTTCTTTACGTAACTAAAGCAAGTGGACTCCATGGTCAACCAATAATAGCAAGCCCTTCAGATTTTTCTTGCCATTGCGTGTCCATTTGCATTAATTCTAAAAGAACATTCGTGAACCTCTTGAATGATTTTCTCTGCTCCCGTTTTATCTACACATTTGAGGAGAATCATATCATAATTTCTCTTATAAAACACATCACCATTTAAGAAGAAATTCATTGGCAACCTCCTTAAAACCCTCTTGTCATTCTTTGAAATACCATTGGATATTTCTTATTTTTAACATATGACTTGATGTCATAAAACCACGGCTTGTCGTCATACTATTCTTCTATCGATAAGCAATATGTTGGCTTAGCCTTTTGTTGAATTTTTATGACCAATACATTATGACCGACACTTATTTTGAACATTGATGACAATGTGGCCAGGGCGTCGGCCAATTGGTTTCCTTCTCGAGGAATATGGTGAAACGTGATCTCCTCAAAGTGTTCTACCAATTCTTTGATATGCGTATGATACAAAATCAATTTGAATCTCGAATTTCCCACTCTCTTTTTGTTTGATGGATGACCAAAGATGAGTATCTACACACCTCAAGAACTTTTACCTTTGATTCGATGACTGCTTTAATGCCCATTACACATGCCTCATATTCAACAATATTATTTGTGCAATCAAAACACAATCTAACCATAAATAGAGTGAACTGGTTGTTTGGAGAAATCAAAATGGCTCCAATTTCATGCCCTAATGTATTAGAAGCACCATCAAATACCAACGTTCATTTTTCTTTATCAGATTATTCAATCTCTTCAAATAAACTCATTATACCTTCATCAGAGAACTCATACTACATTGATTAATAATCTTCTATAGGTTGTTGGGCCAAATACTTTGTTAGTGCACTTCCTTTGATAACCTTATGTGTAACATACACCAAGTTGTATTCTGATAACAACATCTACCAATGGGAAATCTTTCATGTTAGAGCAAGTTTATCAAATATATACTTAATTGGGTCCATTTTAGACACCAACCAAGTTGTATGACATTACATGTATTGCCACAATCGACGAGCATCCCATGCAAATGCGCAACATGTTCGTTCAAGCAGTGAATACCTGTTTTTACAACTGGTGAACTTTTTGCTCCAATAATAAATAACATGTTCTTTCTAACCAGATTCATCATGTTTTCCTAGTACACAACTCGTTGACTCATCAAGTACTGTTAGGTACATAATAAGTGGTTTTCCAAGAACTGGGGGCACTAAGATTGGAGGTTTTGACAAGTACTGTTTAATCTTTTTGAAAGCTTTTTGACAATTCTCATTCCATTCAACCTTTTGGTCTTTGCGCAACAATTTGAAAATTGGCTCACATGTAGCAGTTAGATGTGATATGAACCTAGCAATGTAGTTTACTCTACCCAAAAAGCCACAAACTTCTTTTTTCGTGCGTGAACCGACATTTCTTGTATTGCTCTTACTTTATCTGGGTCCACCTATATTCCTTTTTGACTAACCATGAGAGCAAGTAACTTTATCTTGTATTGCATGATTTAAACGGAGTATGCATTTTCTTAATCGCACAAATAATTTTTGAAGGTTAACAACATGGTTTTCTTCGGTCTGAGACTTTGCAATCGTATTGTCCACGTAAACCTCTATCTTCTTATGCATCATGTCATGATACAAAGTTACCATTGCTCTTTGATAGGTTTCCCCAACATTCTTCAATCCAAATGGCATCACTTTATAATAGAAAGTTCCCCATTGTGTTATGAATGTAGTTTTCTCCATATCTTCGAGATCCATCTTGATTTGATTATACCTTGAGAAACCATCCATGAAGGAGAAATGAGAATATTGAGTAGTACTATATATTAGGACATCAGTATGAGGCATAGGAAAATCTTCCTTAGGACTTGCTTTATTTAAATCCTAATAATCAATGCACATTCGAACCTTTCCATCTTTCTTTGGAACTAGGACAATATTAGCCACCCATTGAGAGTATTTTGCCACTGCTAAGAAACCAACATCAAATTGCTTCTTGACCTCTTCTATAATTTTAAGTGACATATCAGGCATCCTCCTCCTTAGTTTTTGTTTAATTGGAGCACATTCAGGCTTGAGTGGTAGCTTGTGTTCAACTATGTTAGTATCTAGCTCAGGCATATCCTGATATGACCATGCAAAAATGTCCACATAGTTAAATAAAAGTTTAATCAACTTTTTTCATTCACTTTCTTTCATAGACATACCGATTTTAATTTCTTTCTTTTCATATTGATTCCCTAAATTGATCACCTCAACAGGTTCTTGATACAGTTGAATTATCTTAGCTTCATGTTCCATTAGCCTTTCTCATTTTGGGGGAGGCTCATATTCATCTTCATAATCCTCATGAGTGAGATTAACTGGGAGTTTAAAATTACAAGAAGGGGTTTTAGAGCTTTTATTTTCAACATGTTCATTTTCATATCTGCATTGTTTAATTTAAGAAGAAAAGGAAAAAGACAATATGAATAAAGATTGCTAAAAAGGAAAAAACAAAAAACTGTTGGAGAATTCAAAAATGCATTTATTGATAATAAGTACGGAACAGAAATACATGCGCTCTAATTAGTTATCCTTATAGCCTTAGGCAGAGCAAAAGGTGTTAAAATACACAATTACTTTGAACATGAATTAAGAAACACGAGAAACTCGATGATCTTCCAATTGTTGAGACTAGTGTTTGGAGGATAAGGGTACATCAATTTGAGGGTATCATGATCAACATGATCCTCTTTTGCAACAGCCACCTGATCAACATATATTATTCCGGGACTTTGGAAGGTTTGGTGAATGTCACAAATAAGAATCTTTTGTGAATTTGGTACCCGATTTTCCTAACTAGCCATCCTACTTTCTCTTTTTTCCTTCACATCATTCTCTTGATCAACTTTGGTAGATACATATCTCAACTTGTACCTATCCTTCTTTTATGGTATTTTTATCAATTTAACAAGAGCTCCTCCTTCCAACATGGATTTTGTAGACTTCAATGATGTGTAGATAGTTTTGGTTCCTTTAAGAGAAATCCTTCACGCATGAAGACAACATTGGTGATTTCTATTGCTTGGAAGGAAGTCTCTATGGCTTCCTCCGTGTCTTCGATGTAGCTCATGAAAGATAGATGAGTCGTTATCATATCTTTGTCCTGATATATTATTACGGCATATCGTTCACTATAAATTTTAGCTTTCTATTGGGAGTGGATGTCACTACTCCAATAGCATGAATCCACAGCCTCCCTAAAAGGCAATTGTACGACGGTTTAATATCCATCACTTGGAAGGTTATTCCAAAGTTATGAGGTCCTATTTGAATCGGAAGGTCAATTTCAACGACCTATCTCCTGGATCCATCAAATGCTTTCACCAACATGCTGAAGAATGTTCTCCGTCTCCACCAGTTCCAAAAAATCTGAATCCTATCCTTTATCAAGTATTTCCTCCAGCATCTACTATTCCACCCTTCACCTATCCATCCTCTCAATGTAATCTATGTCCTCCACTTCAAATTCAGCATACCTCTATGATGTCACCAACCTTTGTGTCCCCACAAAAATATCTTCTATCTTTGGAATAAGCCAATATTTGGTATTTCCAGATTTATACATAGCTGGCCCATATATGCCTCATCATTCCGCTCCAACAAATTCTATATTTGGTATTTCCAGATTTATACATAGCTGGCCCATATATGCCTCACATCAATATTTCATTTGCCATCTTATCTACATTTTGTACCACTGCTGCTCCATCCCAAAATACTTGTCTCACCACTCCAATTGATGATGAACAATGTCCTTCTAAAAGGACCAAAATGGAAAGGGAAACATCCAAAACATATAAGGAAATCCCCAAAATCTTTGCTGCTCTGCAAACCATCATAGATAGGCAAGCTCATCAAGACAAAGAAAATATTATTTTGTGGGACTAGATGGCTACTCAGCTTGCTCCCAAGCTCGGACTTGAGCCTCCAATGCATAATCCTCCTCCAATTTTTCTTGACATACCTCAATCGTCACTGTCTCTGTCATCTAAGGGGTCTTCACCTTCATTGTCTTTATGATTTAGCTTTAGGTTAACTCTCCTATTCCTTTTTGCTATGATAAAGGGGGATCATTTATTTAGATTTTAGGAATCAGAAGTTCTTTTTGTTTGACTACTTACTATTTATGTGTTTTTGATTTATTTTGAACCACCTTGTAATGATCTAGATCTTTATTGTTATATCAATGAAATATTATTATTTGGTTCAAATGTTTAGCACATATTCAGGGGGACTTTTTACTAAAAACCTCTCTGAATTGTTAGAATCAAAATTTAAAATCTAAATTAACATGTTTTGTCATCATCAAAAATGGGGAGATTGTTGAGACAAAATCCCAAATTAATGTTTTGATGATAATTAAACAAAAAGTTAATTAAGATTTCTAATTATGATTCTAATTATTTTTTGTATCAACATGTGTATTTAAGTGTGTTAAAACAAGATAAGTATCAAGCATTATAAAGCAAATCGTATTAAAATAAAGAAAACAAAATCAGCAAAATGAAGAACGTTCTTGACAGATTTATGGAAAACAAAGAATAATCTCCACATCTGCCATAAACAAGAATGGTCATATTTCTATGTAAAAGATTAGATCCAAGAAAGTGTTATCCATTCCATATGTTCATCAGAAACATAAGAGGATCAATCTAAGCAAGAATTATTCTAGAATTCGAGGACTCAACACTTTGCTTCATAAAAAACATAAAGTAAGATCATTTTCCAAGTTAAGCAAATGCAAGTACAATTGATAGGCTGTAAAGGACACTATTGTTGTACCTTTAAACAAACCTGCACACATGACTCAAATCTTGTAATTATTTGAGAAAACTGACCAGATCACAAATACAAGTCAATTCATCTCAAACTAATTCGAAGAACGTTCTTGGATCTCAAGAACATTCCTGATTTCAGCATAAACAATCATGCTTTATGGTTGATCTTATCCATTCACTTACTCATGACAGTTGGCCTATTTCCAGCCGTTAAATGAGCTGCCATAAGCTCTCTTGAAGCCTATAAATAAAGCTTCACGATGAAGAACAAATTAGAACTCAAAGTGCCAAACAAAACATCACTCATTCAATAATACTCGAGCTTCTCAAATTATTCTAAGTTCTAGTTTCATTTCTTAGTGTGATATTAGAATAATTGATTATTGAGTTCTAATATATAGAATCTATTTCTCAAACAAGTGTTGAGCAATACCCAAATTCTAACATTCTCAAAATCATTACTTTGTAACTCAAGGCTATATTGTTAACATAGCTTGAGTAGTTGAAATCGTTTTATAATTTAAAAGGTAATTTGTAAAATCCTTTTTGAAATAGTGTAAGATAACTTTATGGAAATCCTTTCTAGGTAAAAAGGTAAACCCCTATAATAGATCAAGACTGATATGTGGTAACAATGTGAAAACCAATAAATTTCTTGCTTTGAAGCACTTAGTGGAAAATCTCACATTTGTGAGGACTGGACGTAACCCGTGTTGGGTGAACCAGGATATCTGTTTGTGGGATCTCTCTATCCCTATCTCTATTTATTATTTTTCTTACATTCAGTTTTTACATTGATAAAAGGATATTGTTGTTTTTCCACTAACCCAGAAAGTTCTTCGTTTATAACCAACATCAATCTTGAGTTAAAACTTTCAGGTTTTAATAGAAATTTTTAAAAGGGGCAATTATAATTCAAACTATCCTTCACATTGAGATATATTCTGGTTCATCCAACCCGGGTTACCTCCAGTCTTGACAATTGTAAGATTTTTCACTAAGTGTTCAACACAGAAAACGTTCTTAGTTTTTACACCACCAATCCAGATCAACCTTGATATGTTACAATCTTCACATTTCAACCTAGAAAGGATTTTCATAATCACCTTTCAGGCTTGAAATGATTTATACAAACACACTCAATCTAACATAAAAGATAGACTTGAGTTACAAATGATGTGTATGATAAAAGTGTTTGGGATCTTGAAACTTCCCAACACTTGTTTGGGATCTTGAAGAGTTTTTTGACTTGTTACTTGAACAAGTGCTGGTAGATTTGTAAATTAAAATTTTGTCTTCATCTTCCAATTGATCTTCAATTTATAGATGTTAAAAGGTTTTGAATATTCACTTTAAAATGAATATAGTCGTTGACCACACTTCTTAAGTGTTAAATATATTTTAAAGCAATTAAACTGTATTTATTTGTTGTCTTGAACGTTCTTGACAATCGAAGAACGTTCTTGCTTTTGGGCTTGATGGGAAACGTGAATGAGTGAGCTGTCAAATTTCAGTTTTGATATTGTTTTCATGTCAAAATTATGCAGAGCTTTCTGCATAATATTGGAAGTACAATGTACATGTGTCCTTGCTCACAACTCATTAATTTGGAGATTAATCTTGAGGTTGTTTTCCACCTTTGGACATTGATCTCGAGTTCTTGGCTTCACCAATGGTTCGATCAGTCTTGACACTCTTTAATATGTGTTTAGAATGTGGAAATTTATTTGTCTTAATTATGCCTTTTAAAGGAGAATAACCAGAATTTTCTTTTGTAAAACAAGAACATTCTTCATTTTCTATTTAGTATGAATGTTGGATTTTGACAGATGTTGCGTGTCAGTCCTTTGTCTCAGAAATATGATGTGTTTTGTCAAAAATGTGCAAAAGTAGTGTCATGGTTGTCCTTGCTCATAGCTCATAAGTTTCGAGATTGACCTTGATGTTTTTCTTTGCCTTTGTTGATCCTCTTTGATCGAATATATTGAAAACAATCTTGTGTAGACTATTAAATTCCTCTGTAATGAATACTGATGATTCTTAGTGTAGATAGATATACTTTCGTAGCTTAGATCAATTTTAAATTACATCATACTTTTCTCTTTGTAAACCAGAACATTCTTGGATTAAAGTTGCGAAAACGAAGAATGTTCTTCGTTTTCTGTTTTGAGTGATTTTCTATTTTTGTTCGGATATGAATTCTATTTGTATACCAACTATTCCACATGTGTATCACTGATGCATTTTCTCTTTTGTTCATATCATACTTCTTTGGTTTTAAGTCATTACTCTTGAAGATTAAAACTTGTAACTTCATACATTGATTATGTCATTATGAATTTGTTGAATGCATATGTCCAAAGTTTCCTTGCGTGTTCCATTCTAATTATTCTGATAGTTACTCATAGTTTCTTATGCATCTTAATGAGTGATTGCAGTTTGAATCGATCTTGATTTCCATAAGGCTTTGTTCTTCGTAAACTAGAACGTTCTTGGTTTTTCTGTTTATTAACCAAAACATTCTCCATTTCTGTTTTCTCAAATTTGATCTTGCTTCTTTTAAATGATCTTGATTGTTTGATTATGCAATTCTTCTTCCTTAAATAAAACTCAAGTGAAATCATTAGCATATCACAATTCATAAAACTTAATCATTTATTCCATAAAGTTTGTTGTCATTAAAACATACATCAAAAAGGTTTTTACCTTAACACCTTTTAGGTATCTAAGGGTTCTCTTAACAGTAGTTAAATGTGATTCCCTAAGGTCAACTTGAAATCTTACACATACACATAAAGTAAACACGACGTTAGGTATGGAAGCGGTAAGGTAAAGTAGGGATCGTATCATTAATCTATAGATTTTTTGGTCAACTTTTTTGCATTAATCATCTTTTTCAAGTAAACAAGTAGAATGCATTGGTGTGTAGCCATATGTTTGCAATCACTTATCTTAAATTTCCTAAGAAGCTATGTTGTATATTTAGTTTGACGAACGTAATACCTTTTCGACTTTGTTGAATTTATATACTTACGAAGAACTTAAGTTCTCCCATCATACTCATTTTAAATTCAAGTAGCATCAATTTAGAAAGACAATGAGTGCCATTAGTAAATCCAGAAATAATGTCATTAACATAAATTTGAATTATAAGAATGTTATCTCCCATTGATTTTCTAAAAAATGTATTATCTACTTGTCCCCTTTTAAAGTTATTTTTAAGCAAGAAGTTACTAAGTCTATCATATCATGTCCTAGGTGCATGTTTTAGACCATACAAAGATTTCCTAGGTTTAAAAACATGATTTGGAAATTCAGAACTTTCAAAACATTGGGGTTGTTTAACATAGACTTCTTCACTTATATAACCATTTAGAAAAGCACTTTTAACATCCATTTGAAATAATATAATGTTATTATTTGCACAAAAGAAAGTAGGATACAAATAGCTTATAACCTTACCATTGGAGCAAATTTCTCAGTGTAATCAATGCCCTCTTGCTGATTGTAGCCTTGTCGACAAGTCTTGCCTTGTTTATGACCACTTCATCTTTTTCATTTAGCTTATTTATGAAAATCCACTTGGTTCCAATAATGTTCTTCTATGGTCTAGGTACTAGATCCCAAACATCATTCCTCTCAAATTCATTTAATTCTCCTTGCATTGCAAAAATCCATCCATCATTTTCAATGCTTCATAATTAGAGCTAGGCTCAATTGATGAGAGTAAGCCATATAAACTGGTATCTTTAAATGATGATCTGATCCTTAAAGGATCACTTGCACTTCCAATGATTATATTTTCAGGATGATATGAATGGTACTTCCATCCAAATCTTTCTTCTGACTTATCTTGACTATTTCTGACTTGATTAGATTCATCATTTGAAATTTTTTCATATTCTTCTGATTTTCTTGTATCCTCTAATTTTTTAAGTTCTTCTGATTTGTGAGCAATCGCTTCCTTTGGTTCCGATAAACTTGTACTATCATCATCTTGCATTGACTTTTCAAGGTCAAGTTGTTTTGTCACGAAATTTAACATGTATGGATTCTTCCACAATATGAGTTTCCCTATTAAACACTCTATGAGCCTTGGATCTTTCAGAGTATCCAATGAAGGTACACTTTTGAGATCTAGAATCAAATTTACCAAGGTTATCTTTAGTGTTTAACATATAACAAGTACAACTAAATTATTTAAAATAAGAGATTTTAGACTTTTTACCTTTCCACAATTGATATGGTGTTTTATTCAATATAGATCTTATATAGACTCTATTTTGAATATAACATGCAATATTAATTGCTTCTGCCAAAAGTGTTTTGTAACATTCACATCGTTTAACATGGTTCTGACCATTTCTTGGAGTGATCTATTATTTCTTTCTACAACACTGTTTTATTGGGGTGTTCTAGGAGAGGATAAATTGTGAAAGATTCAATTCTCATCACAAAAACTTTCAAAGAACTTGTTTTCAAAATCTCCTCCATGATCACTTCTAATTGTTACAATCTTAAGACACTTTTCATTCATTATTTATTTTCAAAATGTGATAAATACTGTGAGATTCATCCTTACTTCTTAAATTTTTTACCCATGTCCACCTAGTATAATCATCTAGTATAACAAAGCCATATTTTTTTCCACTTAGAGAGGTTGTTTTCATTGGCCTAAAGAGATTTATATGTAAGAGCTCAAGGGGATTTGAGGTATAGACTGAGTTCTTAGTGGTAAAGGATTTTTTTGTTTGTTTTCCCTTTTGACAAGCTACACACATAATTCCAGTTTTGTAACTAAGCTTAGGTAGACCTCTAACTAGTTGAAGTTTATTCAGTTTTAAAATTAATTTAAGGTTTGCATAACCTAATCTTTTGTGCCAAATTAGTTTCTCTTCATTTACTGATATAAGACACTTAACCTCTTGTTTATGTAGACTAAACAAATTTATTTTAGAAATGTTGTTTTTGCCTCTGACCTGTAAATAGTGCATATCCATCCTTCTGACTAATTGACTTGGATGTTTTTTGATTGAATATAATATCATAATTATTATCACTTAACTAACTCATACTTAATAAATTATTCTTAAGACCTTTAACAAACAAGACATCTTTAATAGAAGTGGAAGTACCATTACCAATTGTACATTGACCAATGATATGACCTGTTTGCTTTCCTCCAAAATTCATTGTGCCTCATTTGCTTCAAGTTAGTTCTTGGAACATAGACTTTTCTCCTGTCATATGTCGCGCGCATCCACTGTCTAGGTACCATGATTAGTGTTTTAACTTGATTGTTGAGGACATCTCAATTTCTTCATCTGCTAATTCACTTCCAGAGTCAGAATATGTGTTACATCTATAGATATAGTTGGTATGAGCCATCATAATTAAATCTGCATGTTCATCCTAAGAGAATTCCTCACAATCATCCCATGTAATCATCAGACTCTTCTTCATGGATATATTTGAACATTCTGTCTTGTGCCACATCTTTTAAATTTTTCAGGATATGAAAGAAATCTCCTCTTCCTCTGAGTTCAGATTCAGATCATCTGAATCACTATCCTCTAATTATGATGTTGCCTTTAGAACCTTCTTCTGCTTAGATTTCAAGGCTAGAGACTTGTTCTTCTTCTTAGGATTTAGAACCTTCTTCTTGATCTCAATTTCATGTGATCTGATATAGTTGATTAATTATTCCTACTTTAGAGTATTAAGATCATTTGCTTCTTGAATGTCAGTGATCTTAGGTATCGACTTTCTTGTTAGACTCCTAAGAATTTTCTTCACATGATCAGAGTAGTATAACTCTTCTCAAGTACCTTTAATCCTAAGACCAAGGTTTGGAATCTGGAAATTATTGTTTCAGTGTCTCAATCTTCTTCCTTCTTGAACAAATCATACTTTTTGACCAGGAGATTGGCATTTGCTTCTTGAATTTGCTTGTTTGCTTCATAAGTTAGAATCAGACTATCATAAATACTCTTTGTTGTCTCTTTGTTGGTGCATTTGTCAAACTACTTGAAGGTGATTGCATTTATCATAAATGTTTTAGACTTATGATGAATCTTGTACATCTTTTTCTGATCAATATTCATCTCATTTCTTGGAATTTCAATACCATCAGTAATCTTCGGAGCAATATAACCATCTTCCACCAAGTCCCAAAACTCATTCCTAAGTTTTAATATCGGAGAAAATCTGCACCTAATAAAAATAGATTTTCTCCGCCCAAATTACGACGTGTTCGGTGGGTACCTGTAGGTGCGAATTATGTTGTCATCTCTAATTGAAAATAAAAAACCATCAACCCCAAATCAGAACCATATTTTTCAGAGGTCCATATTAGGCACACGTCTTAATTAATTTGTTTTAGTTGTTAACATTATCCACATAAATACTAATAACATATATGCTTAGCACATCACATGTTCCTGGTAATGTTTTACCTACGAATCCATTTTCTACAGCTCCATGTCAATAGATAATCCGTATGTAAATTATCCAAACAAGCTTTTTAACTTTGTTTTTGAACTTATGTATATTTAATCATTGATTATTTGCAAGCAGTTTGCCTCCTCATTTGTTGAATAATTCACCGATAACAAGGAGCAGTATAACAAGGAGGCAATACATCATGTGTTTTGCCATGTTATACACTCCCTCTGTCTCATTTAAATATTTTATTTGTTAATTTATTTTTACATTGATATACTTATTGTAACTCAATTCATCAAAGTTTTTCATAATTAATAAATTTATTTATATAAATGAAACTCGTTATATTGTAATCAGTATAACTAATCAATTTTTTTAACGATCAGAAACTATTCAAGTAAGATATTTAAAATGAAATAGAGGCAACATTACTCTAATTTAAATATAATTAAAAATTGATCAAAGAAAATTATTTTATTTGATTTAAATTTTTGATTAAATACAACAATTTTTTCTTAACTCATTTTTATTTATATTTGAGACTAGAAAAAAATATTAAATAAGAACAATTTAAATAAATTTTGCTTTTTTTAGGGTTATCGTAATTACAAAGTCATAAATAAATAGTTTAAATATACAATTAATCCTCGGTTAAAAAAAAGTGCAATTATTCTTTAAAAAATGCAAGACATTTAGTTTTCATCCTTTCAAAATAAAAAATTCCGTTTAAGTAGTACAAAATACAAATATTTTTGTTTGAGCTTGGAATACCTCATATAGTTTTTTTAAAAGTTAAGCAATTAATTATTTAAAATTTAAATATACAATTAATTCTTGTTTAAATTTAAATATATTTAACCTTAAACAATTATTTTCAATTAAAAATAATAATTAATTACCTGTTAAATTAGGATATAACACATTAAGTAACATTTGTATATTTTTCAAAAATTTAAATGAATTTTTTATTTTGTATGAATTAAAATATTTTTTTAATATTTTACAATATCTAATTGCATATTTAAACGTATTTAATTTAAACATGGCATTATAATATGATCTTTTAATTCTCGTTGACTAGTATTATAATATTATTGCTCAAATAAGTCTTATATCCGCCTCTCACATGATGTTTTGATATAATCGTACATAGTTAGTACTACTTAATTATTGTTTTTTTCTAAGAGGCACAGAAAACTATTAATATTAATTAAAAAAATCACCAGCGTAATAGATGCACAGGGAATCAGCAATTTAAATACACCAAATTGACTTGCACCTCAAAAGAACTCAAATAATATTGCCAACTATTCTTACCATTATTTTTAAATACACCAATAATATTGACTGTTATTATTAACGACCCAAATCCATCCACAAATTTGTTTATTGGATAATTAGTTATTTTTACACTGAGTCAAATTAATAAATTTATAAAAGTGAAAAGTAAGTAAAATGTGTACCCATTCAAAATAATAAATTATGACTATGGAACTTTGAGAAATGACCCATTAATATTTTATTTTTGTTACAAATATTATATTATTGGTGTCTATCATGTCTATTAAAATATATAACAGGAATTCTTACCAAAAATTTTTTATAAGAAAATTCAATTATATAAAATATTTTTTAATTAATTAAATTTTTACCACATAAATTATAATTAATAATTTTGAAAATTAAACTAGTTAGAAAATTTTGACTGATAAATAATTTATTTATATATTAAATATACAAATATAGAAAACTAAATTAATTAGGATTCTTGAAACCATTTAAATATATGAGTTCTCAAACCCTGAAATTTCCTTGCACGTTGGCCAAGAGTTTTCTCTTTTTCCTATCATACTTGTTGTGCTCTCTGGAAGGTTTTCCTTAATTAACGTTTCCTAGAATATTCATGTTCAATGTTGAGTTTTTTTTTTTCTTTCTAATCACCCATATTCCAAAAAAATTTATTAACTACTCCCTTTTTAAAATTATATATCAAAATAACTATTTTTTAGTATCCCTTACAAATCGCTTTTGAAAATGGTAATTTTTTTAAAGAAGCCCACATTCAAAATTGACTTCCTTAAGTAATTTAAAAAAAAATCAATTTGTTTTCAAATTAACAAAAAAAAGTATATATATATATATATATAATTCATAAAAATACATAAACACAAATTTTAAATTATATAGATTGATTAGAGTTGTCTGTAACATTCGAACAATATTTTCGAGTATGACCAGTTATCCGACATAGTCCGCATTTTCTTAGTAATCTTTCAATTTTTTTAACAAATATATATATATATATATATATATATATATATATATATAATTCATTCATAAAAAAACATCACAAATTTTACAAAAATTACGATAAAATTAAGGCTTAATTGCAGTTTTGGTTCCCTATTTTAACTGAATCGTGAAAGTAGTCCCCCCATTTTGTTTCTCCCCAGTTTTGGTCTCCCAAACAGAATTTTGGTCCAAAATTTGATAAAATTTCATTTTTTTAAAGTCGTATTACACCATTTATGATCATAAATTTCAGGTACGATTGTTGCAAATGAGATCTTGAGGCATCGTGTGACTTAAATAAATGCAAAAAAAAAAATGAAATTTCATGAAGTTTTGAACTAAAATTCTGTTTTGGGTGAAAGGTGACCTCCAGTACCACATTGCCGATGTTTTCTCAAACGTACAAGATTTTGACGACGCCTTCGTACATCACAAATTTGTTCTTCTTGATCTTCGTCTTCTTACTGTTTAGGAGGAAGTACTGCTTCCATCTTGAGTCCAATTGGATATTCGATTTAACGGAGTATCTTGAAATCTGAAAGCTTTGTTGACACATATTATTAAGTAATTGGATAACGGACTCAGGTGTATTATAACAAGTATTGAACGTGTTATACAATAATTCCTCTTCATTTGATACAAAGAATAGTCAACGACTGTCTTCTTGATGTGGTTGGTTGTTGTCAAAATTAAATTGTTCCCCTGATGTGAACCCGTAAGATTGATTTGATGTGTGTGTAAAAGTATGAGGAGGCGGATGAGTTTCAGGAGGTGTTGGTCATTGATTCCTAGAAAAAATGTTTGGTAGATTCTAGTGGAGGTTGGGGTAGGAAAAGCCTATCAACGGCCTTCCAAGCTATCAAAACGATTTATGGGAACTAAGAAAAGTCTTACAATGACCTTCCAAGGTGGTTGTTGGCTATGCAAAAATTTCTTCCAAGAACTATTGTGGAAATGGAAATATCACCTGCATATTCTGATAATACTTTGTTACAGGGGTCAAAAGCTTTCAAAAGACTATTTTGGACTTTCCCTTCGTGCATCTCTGGGTTTAAATATTGTAAACCATTTGTCTTAGTGGATGGAACTTGGTTGTACGACAAGTACAAGGGGACTCTGTTGCTAGCCATTGCACATGATGGAAACAAAAATACAATTCATGTTGCTTATGCACTTGTGGAAGGTGAAACAGGGGGTGCTTGAAGCTTTTTTTTGAAAAATCTAAGAAGGTACATCACACCTCAAGTCGACATCTGTTTGATTTCATATAGACACATATTCATTAAAATTGCTTATAATAATTCAAATAATGGTTGTCGTGATCCTCCGTCAACACATGTGTACTACATCCAACACATTGCACAAAATTTCATGAGAGAGTTCGAGGACAAGGAACTTCAAAGAAAATAGGTTTGTATGTGTAATGATCTAATTCTTCTTAGTATATTTTTCACTTATCACTTTATAATACTTGATGATTTTTATATCATTTATAACAAAATATGCATTAAGTGAGCTATCATTCAAATATTACCGCAATGAAATAAGAATGACAAATCCAGAGGCTTTAAGATGGATTGATAATATCCTACTCGAACAATGGACTATGACGTATTATAAAGGTCGATGATGAAGACACATGACAACAAATATTTTCGATTCAATGAACGCAGTGTTTAAGGGTACACACAATCTCCCAATCACTATTTTGGCACAATCAACATACTATAGATTGAGAGTTTTATAAGCAGAAAGGGGACAACAATATCAGGTATCATTTGCTTCTGGTCGAGTAAACACAGACGATTGCATGGACAAGATTAAATATGAAGTTGATAAATATATTACTCACCAAGCCATGAAATTCGACCGAAATTGTTATGCTTTCATGGTGCATGAAACAATAAACCCAAAAGAGGTGCGATCAATTGGTCATTTTGAAGTCAACCTTCAAAGAAAACGGTGTGATTGTGGAAAATTTCAGGCTATACACATGTCTTGCTCACATATCATAGCTGCATGTTCTTATGCTCGTCAAAACTATTTAATGTATCTACCTAACGTGTACAAGGTTGTTAATGTATTCAACATCTACAAAGAAGAGTTTTTCTCCTATACCAAATGAAGGATATTGACCCACATATGAAGGTGTAACATTGTATCATAATCCTGAAATGCGGAGAATTAAAAAAGGTCATCCAAATAGTACCGTATTAGAACTGAAATGGACGTTAAAGAAAAAATGTTAAGAAAATACGAACTATGTCGGTTAACTAGTCATACTCGAAAATATTATCCAAATGTTACAGACAACTGTAGTCGATCTATGTAATTTACAACTTGGATTTATATATATATATATATATATATATATATATATATATATATATTGTTAATTTGAAAAGGATATATTTAAGGAAGTCCCATTTACAAAAGTGACTTATGAGAAAAAAAGAAGAAGATATTTTAGTATATAATTTTAAAAAGGGAGTGGTTTGATAAATTTTTTAAAAATATGAAGTATTAAAGAAAAAAACCCTCAATGGTTTCCAGATTAAAGATCATATTATAAGATTATAATTTATAAGTGTCCCCTCCTAAAGATGCAGAAATAATTCCACTGCATTTTCTTTTATATATCCCTAAATTAATTAGGGCTCTACAATTTCTTGGTTTTAAAAAGAAATGTTTTATTTTGAAAGATTTGAAAAACCCCATATAATTAATGTAGGATTGTTTTTTTAATAAAAAAGTTATCAAATAATCCTACATGAATTTGCCAATATTATATTCTTGGCCATTACGACGTGCAAGGAAATGTATTCTAAAAAAATCCTACCTGAAATAATTCGGTTAATATATATTTTATGTGTAGATTTTGTTATTCCACTATGTGGGCATATATAAAATTTAATGTGGTTCATGTGACTTCCTTGTGTTGCTTTCCTGTTGCCAGCAAAAAGAGTAGACGCTAGAATTAACAAATGGTATTTTTGGTAAATAGTTTTAACCGACATCACATAAATAAATTGGTAAATGAAATAAATATTAGTTTTAATTACTGCTTGCAAATTTATGTGATATGCACATATATATTTAGTAATATGATATGTCTCTATCATTATGATAGACAATTTTTTTAAAATCAAATATATAGAAAAATTGATATAGTACAATAATGCTTACTTTGTGAAAAGGTAATCAATCCTTCATATTTTAATAGCACGATAGGGCATAGTTTGTCAATATATACACTTGTTCACATGCTTCAAAATTAAGAATTTCTTTTTCTCCATATTCACAATCATGAAGGAAACTATAGTTCTTTACCCTGCCTTTGGGAGTGGACACTTAATGTCTATGGTTGAATTAGGAAAACTCATTCTAACCCATCACCCTTCATTTTCCATCACAATTCTCATCCTCACACCACCCAACAATAAGAATAATGATTCCACCACTCAATACATTGCCTCTATCTCTAACAAATTTCCCTCCATAAACTTTCATTTTATTCCTTCCATTTCACTCACTTCAACACTTCCACCTCATTTACAAACCCTTGAACTATCCCCTCATTGCAACCACCATGTTCACAATATTCTTCAATCCTTTTCAAAAACCACAATCATCAAAGGTGTTATTTTAGATTTCCTCAATTATAGTGCTTCACAAGTTACCAATACCCTTAAAATTGCTACTTATTTTTACTTCACTTCAGCAGCTTCTATGCTATCAATTGCTCTTCACTTTCCAACTTTTCACAAAAATGCTACAAAAGGCATAAAAGACTTTGACATTGACACACCTATTGAAATTCCCGGGTTGCCGACGTTATTCGTTGATGACTATCCCGACGATGGGAAGGATCCAACAAGTCCTGGTTACCAAATTTTGCTTGAATGTACTAAAGCATTTAGAGAAAGTGATGGGATTATTGTAAACACTTTTGAAGCTTTTGAAAGTAAAGCTATTAAAGCTTTAAAAGATGGGTCGTGTGTTCCGGACGGAACCTCTCCATTGATTTTTTGCATTGGACCAGTGATTTCAACCTTGTATGATACAGATGAACATCAATGTATGAGTTGGCTCGACTTGCAGCCCCGTCAAAGCGTTGTGTTGTTGAGCTTCGGGAGTATGGGGAGATTTTCTAAGGCTCAGTTGAATGAGATAGCTCTTGGATTGGAGAAAAGTAAGCAAAGATTCTTGTGGGTTGTTAGAAGCGAGTTAGATTTAGATGATTTGAGTTTGGACGAGTTGTTGCCCGAAGGATTTTTGGAGAGGACAAAGGAAAAGGGAATGGTGGTGAGGAACTGGGCCCCACAAAGAGCGATATTGAGTCATGAGTCGGTGGGTGGGTTGGTGACTCATTGTGGGTGGAACTCAATTTTGGAAGCTATTTGTGAAGGAGTTCCAATGATTACATGGCCGCTTTACGCTGAACAAAATCTTAATAGAGTGATTTTGGTGAAGGAAACAAAAATTGCATTGAAACTAAACGAGTCAGCGGACAAATTTGTAAGTGCTTCTGAGTTAGGGGAGCGAGTTATTGAGTTGATGGAATCAGATAAAGGAAAAAATATTAGAGAAAGGATTTTGAAGATGAAAATAAGTGCTAACGAGGCAAGAGGAGGAAATGGATCTTCTCTTGTTGATTTGAAAAGGTTGAAAGATTCATGGAAAGAGCGTGATTCTTACAACGAATTATCTCCGAATTCGCCGTTCCTTATTCGAGAATAAGCTTAAATAACCGTGTAATGTTACTTTTGTGTTAGGTCACTTATTGTATTTTGAATTCCATCACTATGGAGGTTGGTTGTGGATGTTATAGTCAACTATTATAAGTTTGTATTAATTTTTTTTTAATTGAGTTTTATAAATAAAAAAATTAGTACTAATCTATCTTGAGAAATATTTTCATTAAGATAATATCACAATAATATTAAATATCAACAATATTACAATAATATCAAATACTACACAATTATAAAAAGTTAAATCAATCAACATCTTTTAAACATTCTTATATAACATTTTAATTTCATAATTTTCATATTTTCAGATTAATTAATTTAACTCTCAAATGACTATCTCCATATGTAACGAACTCTAAATAAGTCACTGTAAAATACAATTCATCTCATATTATAATATAATCATGAATTCAAATACTATTTCACCAATTTCTATTTTTTGACACTTTACTAATTCGAGTTTACAACTGAAAAGTATGTGTTCCTTCGACTCTTCATCCTCCAATTAATCTAACTCGACAATTTATAGATAAAAATCAAAAATTAAATAAGAGGACACACTCTAAAAGATTATTTTCATAATGAAGTGAAGAAATTTTTTTCCAAATAAAAAAGATAAATACCAAAATATATCATTATTCAAATGGTTATTTTGACATTAATTTTACTCAAATCAAATTTAGAATAAAGAAAAATGAAACAAAATAGAAAATTTCATGAACCTATTAGTTGTGTATATTAGAGAGAGTTTGACAAGGATAAAATTGTATTGAGTTAACTAAGTCAAGGAAGGAAACAACATACAGTTTTGGATAAAAACAAAAAAATAAATTTCTCAAAAATTATTGATCACCGATGTCACCTATGCCCTTTTTAAAAGGCTGCTCTTATGTTTGTCTATCGGTTCTGCCCTGCTTGATTCTCTCTTTCTTTCTTTGTTTTTTTTTTTCTTAATATATATACGGTTTTTAATTTCCTTGTTGCACCGACATGACCGTAATTATAATTATCCTTTTTTTCCTTTATTTTTTTAAAAAAATTAATAATTATTTAAAATTATTTTAATTTTTTTTAAATATAAAGGATTATTTCAAGATCAATATTTTATAAAATAAAAAATTAACTTTTAAAAAATATATTAATAATAAGTAAAACTCTGATATTCAAACTAATCCTTATACATACTAATATATTTGTTTTTAAATCATTTTGACAATAAAACATATTTTAAACCTTTTAGTAAAAAAGAATTCTAAAACATTTACAATATATTCACAATTTTATAAATAATTAAAATAGGAAATAGTCAGAACTAATTAAAATGTAATTATGCACACATTTATCACTATAATTACAACCGCACATACATCCATAAAATTACCTAAAATTTTATTTCTAAAATATTCACACTAAAATATTATTATTTTTCCAAAAATAAATAAAATAAATATAATTTTTATAATTTATATTACTCATTAAATCAAATATATATAAAATAACTACAATAGTAAAAAAAATAAATCTCAAAAACTATCAACATATATTCAAAAATAGATATATAATACCAAATTAATTATTTAAAATTATATTTAATTAATAAAATAGTTTATTATAAAATTAGGGTGTTACACACACTATTCATTGTCGCGGCCTAAAATTTCGAGTGTTTCTCGAATTCAATGGAGTCGCCACCAAAATTTATTTTTAAATAGGGAAAATATTGAGAAACCCTTAAAAAAATATAAAAATAAAAGAAAATGGTCTTTGAAACCAAATTTTGAGTTCGGGAGTTGATTATCCGTAGGGAAGGTATTAGCACCCTACGACATCCGTTAAAAAACAGTTACCTATAATTAATTGTGCAAAATTAATTTTAACTTAAGTCTATTTATTTTTCTTTATTATTAAATATGAATAACAATTATTACTATTCTTTAGAATATGGTTTTGAAATAAATATGTGCTTAACAAATGAAGGACAAAAGAAAGAAATTTTTATTTATGTGCTTGACAAGAATGTGATCTCACTCCTACGTATCTCCCGGTGCGATGGAGAAATCAAAGCTACGTAGTTCTTGATTAATAACAAAACGGATGTGTTGAGTGCGTTTTAAAGAAAATTTGTTTTGTGATAAAAAATGTTTTGACAAAATAGAAAAATAAAAGAGTTTGATTTGAATAAATACTTTAAAATACGAGTTTTAAGACGATCGAGTTGTACAACTCGCGTCCCAAAACTCAAGGAATAAAGAAGATGTCACATCTAATTTAATCCTCTAAAAAATATTTTATTATTCTCGATTTTTAAATTGAGTTTCAAACTCAGAGATAAAAAAAACAAATTACATCTATTAAATAAGTCGATTTTAGATTAGTTCATTAAAATAAATAAATGAATAAAATAAAGAATAAAATAAATTAAAATAAATAAATAAAAAGAGTTTTAGAATGGTTAAATTATCATAATATATATATATATATATATATATATATATAATGTATTTTAAAATAATATTTTATTGATTTTACTTTCTTAAATAAATAAATAATTTATTTAATAAATCAAAATCATTCATCAAATAGTACACATGCTTGCAGACCTTTTCAGGACAGCATGCCACGCGCCTGCGTTCAAAAAGCTACGAGTCCCAACTTGCTATACTTCCTAACTGCTAAGTTTCAAAGTAGCCATCATTTCAAAACACCTTAGCCTCATCTTTTTTTTTTTTTTTTTTTTTTTTTTTT
>NC_021167.2:13026651-13028812 GCF_000331145.2 Cicer arietinum | reverse complement strand
GAAACCAACATCATCTCAAAATAGAAGTAAACTCATTCAAAGCTCAATAAATCCTAAGCAAGTAAACCTATTTTAAAATAAAACAGAAACAAGTATAGAAAAAATAACAACAAGCATGACAAGGACACATACCAAAAAGGAGAAGTGGCGGCGACGACAGCGGTGCACGGCTGATAGCAGCAGTTGCCGGTGGAAATGACGGTGATTTCAATTTCTCTCCTTTTCTCTTATTTTTACTTCTAAATATATATGATTTTAAGGATTGAGTTGGGTTGTTGCTCCTTCTATGCTCAACTATTTTTGTTTCCAAATCTCTCTTTTAAAAAAAGAAATGTTTCTTCTATTTTTTAAAAAATACAATTCTCTTCTTTAGATGTGTTTCTTCCCCTCCAAATCCCCCTCCTCTTTGTAAAAAAGCGGATGTATTTATAGAGTTTTTTTTATCTGATTAGTTGTTTTCTTGGCTGTGTCTCTGTTTGAGTTTGAGCTTTCTAGTTCTTTGTTTGATGTTTCGTTTTCTTTGCTCATCATCTGCATTTTTTTGCATCTCTGATACCTTCGTAGTTTTAGCTTATTTGTTTTGATCTGTTGATTTGCTGAGCTTTTATTTGTCTTTTAGTTTCTTTTTTTAAACTCAAAAATTTGTCTCTTTTTTCTGCACAAAGTGTACCAAGACTGACTTAAAAAAAATGTTTTTATGTTTCTCTAATTAGTTAAAACAGGAACATATGTATCAATAAGCATGGCTTGTGCATCAATGGCAGTCATCATCAACATAGCAGGGTTTGGCAGTGAACAAAGTCAACATAGCATGGCTTGATCTGATTTAATTTTTATTGTAATTTATTTTTGCCTTTATTCTTAGTTTGTAATTTGATTTGGTTTTAACATTCTAATTAGATTTGAAATTGTAAATTTATGATACAATGAAATTATTTATTGTAAATATTTTATTTCCTTTTTTAAATACATATTTCTTTTTTTATTTATTTTTAACCAAAATGGACAAAATTGGGGTACTACATTCATTTTCAAATATTTCTATTTAAATAGTGAAAAATATATCCATTGATAATAATGTTGTTGGAGATCTTGACATATAACAATAGTACATTGAGCAATTTAGAAGATTTGTTCTATACATATTAGTGTTATTGGATGTTGTACTGTTATTGGATTTTGTAGTACAATATCGACAATGTAATGTACTAGTCACATCTTATAAATCATTTTCATGTTCTAGTGTCACGTCATTAGAGGAACAAAATTATTTCATTTAAGTTAGTCTTAAATGTTGACTTGTAGACTAGCGACATTGACTTTTCAAGATGATAGCTCTACTTAAAGAACTACTGCTTCATAGAAATTACACGGTCATTTATGTCACCGATAAATTTGACCTTTACCACAACATTGTGTAAAATACATGTTTTTGATTAAGACAAAGGTTAACAAATATGATCAAAGCAACAAGCTCAAAAAGAAGTTCAAATATCTTCATTGATAAAACGTTAAATCCAAACATATTAGATTTTTAATGTAAAGGTAAATGATACAACCAATACTTCAAATACATGAGAACCATTCATATTTACATATGCATATAAAGTATTTTCAAAAGTCAAAATTACATTAACAAAGTCTTAAAACTAATATTTTTGACAAAATACAAAGGTGTATTCGAATACAGCATAGTGTATTCGAATACAGATGCAAGTCAGAAGCAAAAGCTTCACATCTGTATTCGACTACGACCTGCTGTAGTCGAATACAAAGCAAGTCAGTAGCCAAAACCTTTGCATCTGTATTCGACTACGACCTGCTGTAGTCGAATACAAAACAAGTCAGTAGCCAAAACCTTTGCATCTGTATTCGACTACGCCCTTCTGTAATCGAATACAAAGCAAGTCAGTGGCAAAAATCACGAATTTGTATTCGACTACAAAAAGGATGTATTCGAATACAAGGTGCACATTTTGATTAAATCTGAACGTTACAAAGAGGTGTATTCGAATACATACATCCTGTATTCGAATACAACTGGAAGCAATACAATTTTTCAGATCTGAAATGGTTCTAGATCATTGTATTTGTTCATCAAACCTCTTAGACCAATGGCCACGAATCTGAAGAGATGTTTATGGAGTATAAATACACCATA
>NC_021167.2:13017107-13025974 GCF_000331145.2 Cicer arietinum | reverse complement strand
CCCCCCCCCCCCTCTCTTAGGCGTACCTCTGTTCTTACAATTGGCATCAGAGCAGGTTCCGGTAATTTGATCCTCGATCCTTATTAATGGCTTTCGCACAACCAATTTTTAGAGATGGTGGTAGTAGCAATAAACCATTATGTTTCATTGGTGAACACTATGATTTTTGGAAGATACGCATGCAAGCATATCTTGAGGCACAAGGATATGATATATGGGAAGCGGTAGAAAATG
Organism: Cicer arietinum; assembly: GCF_000331145.2. Classification (NCBI taxonomy): domain Eukaryota; kingdom Viridiplantae; phylum Streptophyta; class Magnoliopsida; order Fabales; family Fabaceae; genus Cicer; species Cicer arietinum. The sequence goes on along the minus strand of NC_021167.2, from coordinate 13,025,740 downwards.
GTCCCTATGTTCCAAAAACAGTTATCAATAATAAAGATGAAGTAAAGATAAAAGTCTCATGGACAGATGATGACAAAAGGAAAGTATTGTTTGATAAAAAAGGCAAAAACATGTTACAATCGGCACTTGGAATGGATGAATTTTTCCGTATATCTCATTGCAAAACAGCTAAAGAAATCTGGGATACACTTGAAATAACACATGAAGGAACTATTGAGGTAAAGCATTCCAAACTCAACACATTATCTCAAGAGTATGAATTGTTCCGAATGCAGCCCAGAGAATCTATTCTGGACTTGCAGAAAAGATTTTCTCATCTGACCAACCATTTGACGGCTCTTGGAAAAATCTTCACTAATGATGAATTGAACCTTAAAGTTCTGAGATCATTAACGAGGGCATGACAACCTAAAGTAACAACAATTTCTGGAAAAAAAAAAGTCTATCAAAGATGTCTCTTTCTGCACTTTTTGAAAAACTCCAAGAACACGAAATCAAACTTGGAAGGTTAGAACAAAATGAAAGTCAAGAAAAGAAGACCAAAAACATTGCTCTAAAGACCGAACTTTTAAGAAATTTGGTAAGTTTCTTAAAAATGACAGAACTTTTAAAAGGAAAAGTTTTAGGAAGAAAAATAGTTCTACTTCAAATCAAAACTTCACTTGCTTTGAATGCCGAAAACAAGGACATATCAAGGCAGATTTTCCAAACCTTAGTAAGAAAAATGCCACCAAAAAGAAATACTTCAAGAAGGCATACATAGCTTGGGAAGACAACAAAGTGAGTTCATCTTCAGAAACAGAAAGTGAAGAGTGCGTTAATGTTGCATTGATGGCATCACATCAATCAGATAACGAAGAAGAGGTTAGTAACATAGACTCCCTTCATCATCATAAAACTAATAGTGAATTGATTCTAGAATATAATGAGGCTCAAAACGCCATCAAGGAACTACTTATTGAATGCAAAAATCTGTTCAAACTAGTGTCAACACAAAAGAATGGAAAAGAAATCAGAAAAACTAAAACAGAATTTTGCATGCAATAAATGTGATTCCCTCTCCTTCAAGATTGTTCAATTAAATATAGTAATTGAACGATATGAAAAATGACAAATAGGCATGGAAAATGTTTTAAATATGCAAAGATACTCAAATGACAAAAGTGGTCTTGGATACTCAAAATTTAATAAACCAAACTTTAATAAGACCGTTTTTGTCAAAGCAAGTAATCAATCCAATCAAGAAAAGATTATAATTATGAAAAAGGATCACCATTATAAAGAGAAAAATTATTCATAGTAAATCTCATACACATGCTTTTAAAAATAGATTTACTCCTACTTGTTCTTATTGTGGTCTCAAGGGTCACACTCCGAATACTTGTCATGTTAGAAACATTAGTATTCCAAAAGGGCATTACGTGTGGATAGAGAAAGGTACTAACCTTCAAGGACCCAAAGCACATTGGGTACCTAATAAAATTTGATTTTAATATTGCAGGTATGCACAAAAAGTACCTCAAATATGTGGTACTTAGATAGTGGATGCTCTAAACATATGACGGGGGATATAACAAAATTTTCAGCCTTGACTCTTGAATCAATGGGATATGTGGTCTTTGGAGACAACAAACAAAGGAAAAATTTTAGGCATTGGAAAAGTTGGCACAACCCCATCCCCCTCGATTGAATATGTACTATATGTTGAAGGTCTAAAACACAATCTCATAAGCATTAGTCAGCTTTGCGATAAAGAATACAAGATAGCCTTCAACAAAGACGAATGTATCATCCAAAATGAAGCTACAAATGAAATACAATTTATCGGTAAACGTTTCAAAAACATATTTATACTTAATCTTGACGATTTATCCTTAAAAATGAAATGTCTTTTGGTAAGCGACAATAATGAAGCATGGCTATGGCATAAAAGAATTGCACATATTCACATGGATCATTTAAACAAATTGGTCAAGCATGATCTTGTTGTAGGCTTACCAAAAATGAAATTTATAAAGGATAAATTGTGTGACGCTTGTCAAAAAGGTAAGCAAACAAAGAACTCTTTCAAACCTAAAAATGTTATTTCAACTTCAAGACCACTTCAATTAATACATATGGACTTGTTTGGTCCATCAAGAACCAAAAGTCTTGGTGGAAACTCATATAGACTAGTGATTGTTGATGACTAATCAAGGTTCACTTGGACCTTATTTTTGGCAAGTAAAAATGAGGCTTTTAAAGCATTTAAGAAGTATGCCAAACTAGTCCAAAATGAACAATCAACCAAAATTGTATCAATTAGAAGTGATCAGGGAAGAGAATTTCAAAATACCTCATTTGAAGAATTTTGTGAAGAAAATGGAATTTTCCACAATTTTTCTGCACCTAGAACACCACAGCAAAATGGGGTTGTTGAAAGAAAGAATAGATCTTTGGTAGAGCTCGCAAGGACTATGCTAAGCGACTCAAGCCTACCAAAATATTTTTGGGATGATGCTGTAAACACAACATGCTATGTTTCCAATCGAGTAATCATTCGACCAATTCTTAAGAAAACTCCGTATGAACTCTTCAAATGCAGAAAGCCCAATATCTCTCACTTCCACATTTTTGGATGTAAGTGTTTCGTGTTAAACAACGGTAAAGACAACCTTGGAAAATTCGATGAAAAATCCGATGAAGGTATCTTTATCGGCTACTCATTAACTAGTAAAGCCTTTATAATCTTCAATAAAAGAACCTTACTAGTTGAAGAATCAATGCATTTAACTTTTGATGAAACTAACCCCGTGAAAGAGGACAACATTATTTCCTATGACGATGATGATTTTGAAAGCAATGAGGCAAGCAAGGAACATCATCCTGATCAACCAAGTCAAGAAAGTGAAGTCAACATTGAAAAACAAAATGATAATCTTCCTAAAGAATGGAGAACCCATAGATATCACCCAATTGATAACATCAGAGGTGACATCAACAAAGGAGTCACAACAAGGCTAAAACTACAAGATGCTTGCTTGGACGTGGCATTTGTTTCTCAAATTGAACCCTCCAAAATTGGTGAAGCACTTAAAGATGATCAATGGATACTTGCCATGCAAGAAGAGCTCAACCAATTCAAAAGAAGCAAGGTATGAGAACTTGTTCCTAATCCTGGAAATAAACACATCATTGGTACAAAATGGGTGTTTAAAACTAAACTTGATGAGAATGGTATAGTTGTCCACAACAAAGCAAGATTGGTTGCTCAAGGGTACAATCAAGAAGAAGGGATTGACTTTGATGAAACATTTGCCCCAATAGCAAGGTTAGAAGCAATACGTTTACTACTTGCTTATGCTTGCTCTATGAACTTTGAACTATTTCAAATGGATGTGAAGAGTGCCTTTCTCAATGGATACATTAATGAAGAAGTATATGTCAAACACCCACCTGGCTTTGAAGACTCCAAAAATCCCTCACATGTTTACAAATTAAAGAAGGCTCTTTATGGTCTAAAACAAGCTCCAAGAGCTTGGTATGATAGATTAAGCACCTTTCTATGTGAACGAAGATTTGTAAAAGGGAAAGTCGATAAGACATTATTTGTTAAAAGAGATAATGGTCACACACTATTGGTACAAATTTACGTTGATGATATAATATTCGGATCAACAAACAATGACATATGTTGAGAATTCTCTTTAATAATGCAAGGAGAATTTGAAATGTCCATGATGGGAAAATTAAACTATTTTCTTGGCCTTCACATCAAGCAACTCGAGCACGACATCTTTATAAATCAAGCAAAATATTGCAAAGAATTACTCAAAAGATTTGAAATGGAAAACTCCAAGGAAAGTGCGACTCCAATGGGCTCCGGAACCTGTGTTGATAAAGATGAATCAGGTATTTCAATAGAGATATCAAAATATCGAGGTATGATTGGATCTTTATTATATCTAACGGCCAGCCGACCAGATATTATGTTTAGTGTCTATTTGTGTGCTAGATTTCAGGCGGATCCTAAAGAATCACATCTTGTAGCAGTAAAAAGAATTATGAAATACTTGAAAGGAACAACCAATGTAGGCCTATGGTATCCAAAGGATAGCATATGTAGTCTAGTTGGATAGTCTGATTCAGATTATGCAGGATGCAAAACGGATCGCAAAAGCACAAGCGGCACTTACCACATCTTAGGTAATGCATTAGTATCATAGTCCTGTAAAAAGCATGTCTGTGTTGCCCTTAGCACTGTTGAAGCTGAATACATAGCAACAGGAAGTTGCTGTGCACAAATTCTCTGGCTCAAACAGCAACTATATGATTATGGACTTGACCTCGCATGCATTCCTCTAAGATGTGACAACACCAGTGCAATCAATATTTCAAAGAATCCAATCTTGCACTCTCAGACGAAACACATCGATATATGCCATCACTTTCTACGAGATCATGTGCTTAAAGGAAATGTTGAAGTAATGTTTGTGGATACACACAACCAATTAGCTGACATCTTCACAAAAGCATTACCTAAAGACTCATTTTACAAAATACGCAGAGAGCTTGGCATTTTACATGAAAACGATCTTTAAACGGGCAAGGTAAATTTTTTGTCATCTCTCTTAAAAACTCTAAAATTTCCTCTTAAGTTGTTAAAATTAAATTATTTGATGTTTATTGGTTCTTAATATATGAATATGCGCTTTACATGATGAAATTTTTGTGAAAAAATTAGTTTCTTAAGCAAAATTCGAAGCTATACTCTACACACACCGGAAGAAATCGACCGGTTTCGCACACTATACTCTGACAAGAGACTCATCATTCCAATATACGGTACTTTGAATTTCTTCTCTTCTCTGCCTTTCAATTTCCTGAGTTGCTCAAAGCCAAACATGTTGAAGAATTTATTGGTTACAAATGTCCTGTCTATCCTGATTTAGTTAGGGTTTTCTATTGTAATCTCACCCAAGATGGAAATGTGCTAGTGTCTCGAGTCAAGGGCAAAATCATTCGGTTAAACACCAAAACCATTGGGGAAATCTTGAACATTCCCTTTGAAGGTCTAAATTTTTCTCCCAACGACTTGTGTGAATGGGTTGGTATGTCTAAATATGATGCTCATGTTGCCTTATGTCGTTATGACAAACGCACTATGGAGCAAAAGCGGACTCAGGCTAGTTCAAAATATGCGCAAAGCAGTATGGAGTTGGGAATCTTACCGTTGATTTTCGCCTTCTGCACTATTTTCTCAGTTACATTTTGGTTCCAAAGGCTGGAAATTACTCCCAAATTTCGGAGTTTGAATTACAGATCATGAACTTTATGTATGAAGGAATTCCACTAAACTGGGCATACTTTGTTAAATCTGTAATGTTTGGATCCAAAGAAGCAATTGGCTTACCATATGCTAAAGAAGTTTCTCGGATCTTGGAACACTTTGGGGTGGATTTCTCTAACGAAGTCATGTATACACCCACAAAGGAAAACCTATTGGATTTTGGCGTTCTGCCTAGCATGCGGATAGTATGGAATGAGCAGCTTCAATCATATGTGCATAACGGTGACCTTGGTCAAACATCTGATGCCGCTCAAGAGGACACTGATGGTCCCTCAAATGCCACTGCCCAAGATGATGAAGACGGCGAGGAAACATTATTTGATGATGAGTATATCTCCAATCACATGATCATGAACAAACTTGACTCTCTCAAAACCTTCATGCAAACCTAATTCCAAAATCTGACCACTTCTATCGACACTCTCTTCCACAACATCGAAACTACTATTGCTCGCAACTATGACACATTATCCCAGGACATTAGTAATTTATCGAACAAGATTGATCACTTCCACATTCCAACAAATTTTGACTAGATCGATGCAAGGAGTTCATTTGCTTGTTTGCTTGTGTAATATTTCGTTGCTAGGATTTTAAGTATTTTAGTTTGGTTTCGCTTACCTATTCGGACATTTTGACGTACTTAATTGAACATGACTCCATACTTTATTATTTCATTCTCTTTTGTTTCCAAAGTATGCTATTTTTTCCTTTAATCGTGTTTATATGCTTGATATTGTATGTTTCTATATTTTTCCTTCTTTTGGATCATGTCAAAAGGGGGAGAAAATTTAGTATTGTTGTTTCTTTAAAAACCTTTGTAGCTCTTCAAACAAGTTTTCAATATGATCACATACATTCAAGATCAACAGGAGAATACGCATACATTACGGGGGAGCAATATTAGAATGATACAATCTCTCCAAAACAACAACATTTTGTCATAATCAAAAAGGGGCAGAAGGTAAAATACATGTTTTTGATGAAGACAAAGATCAACAAATATGATCAAAGCAACAAGCTCAAAAAGAAGTTCAAGTATCTTCATTGATAAAACGTTAAATCCAAACATATTAGATGTTTAATGTAAAGGTAAATGATACAACCAATACTTCAAATACATGAGAACCATTCATATTTACATATGCATATAAAGTATTTTCAAAAGTCAAAATTACATTAACAAAGTCTTAAAACTAATATTTTTGACAAAATACAAAGGTGTATTCGAATACAGCATAGTGTATTCGAATACAGATGCAAGTTAGAAGCAAAAGCTTCACATCTGTATTCGACTACGACCTGCTGTAGTCGAATACAAAGCAAGTCAGTAGCCAAAACCTTTGCATCTGTATTCGACTACGACCTTCTGTAGTCGAATACAAAACAAGTCAATAGCCAAAACTTTTACATATGTATTCGACTAAGCCCTTCTGTAATCGAATGCAAAGCAAGTCAGTGGCAAAAATCACGAATTTGTATTCGACTACATAAAGGATGTATTCGAATACAAGATGCAAATTTTGATTAAATCTGAACGTTACAAAGAGGTGTATTCGAATACATACATCCTGTATTCGAATACAACTGGAAGTAATACAATTTTTCAGATCTGAAATGGTTCTAGATCATTGTATTTGTTCATCAAACCTCTTGGATCAATGGCCACGAATTTGAAGAGATGTTTATGGAGTATAAATACACCATAACTTCAGATCAAAAAAAAAAAAAAAAAAACAATCCTTGGAATCAAACCTTGAACAACTTTGAACAAAATTCTGATTTTTACAAAGTACTTCCATTTCACTTTCATATCATTCAGAAAAGTTCTCAAAGTACTTGAAGTATTATTGGATTGAAATCATTATACCTCTCTTATATCCTTATTCCAAATCATATTGTATCACTTGTAAAAGAAAGTAGTACTTTCTTAAATTAGCTTAATCTAATATAGTGGTGTGCTATCTTGAAGTATTGTTAGAAGTTTGTAGCAAAAAATCCCAGGGTGGGAATTGTACATTTTCTGACAACAAGTGGGTTAATCTCTTGTAGTGTGCAAGAGGACTGGATGTACCCTTGGTCATAACAGGAACCAGGATAATTTTATTGTGTTCTTTATTTTTCTGTCATTTATATTTTTACATACATTGTCCACTACATTACGGGGGAGCAATATTAGAATGATACAATCTCTCCAAGACAACAACATTTTGTCATAATCAAAAAAGGGCAGAATGTAACATACATGTTTTTGATGAAGACAAAGATCAACAAATATGATCAAAGCAACAAGCTCAAAAAGAAGTTCAAACATCTTCATTGATAAAACGTTAAATCCAAACACATTAGATGTTTTATGTAAAGGTAAATGATACAACCAATACTTCAAATACATGAGAACCATTCATATTTACATATGCATATAAAGTATTTTCAAAAGTCAAAATTACATTAACAAAGTCTTAAAACTAATATTTTTGACAAAATACAAAGGTGTATTCTAATACAGCATAGTGTATTCGAATACAGATGCAAGTTAGAAGCAAAAGCTTCACATCTGTATTCGACTACGACCTGCTGTAGTCGAATACAAAGCAAGTCAGTAGCCAAAACCTTTGCATCTGTATTCGACTACGACCTTCTGTAGTCGAATACAAAACAAGTCAGTAGCCAAAACTTTTACATATGTATTCGACTAAGCCCTTCTGTAATCGAATGCAAAGCAAGTCAGTGGCAAAAATCACGAATTTGTATTCAACTACATAAAGGATGTATTCGAATACAAGGTGCAAATTTTGATTAAATCTGAACGTTACAAAGAGGTGTATTCGAATACATACATCCTGTATTCGAATACAACTGGAAGCAATACAATTTTTCAGATATGAAATGGTTCTAGATCATTGTATTTGTTCATCAAACCTCTTGGATCAATGGCCACGAATTTGAAGAGATGTTTATGGAGTATAAATACACCATAACTTCAGACCAAAAAAAAAAAAAAACAATCCTTGGAATCAAACATTGAACAACTTTGAACAAAATTCTGATTTTTACAAAGTACTTCCATTTCACTTTCATATCATTTAGAAAAGTTCTCAAAGTAATTGAAGTATTATTGGATTGAAATCATTATACCTCTCTTATATCCTTATTCCAAATCATATTGTATCATTTGTAAAAGAAATTAGTACTTTCTTAAATTAGCTTAATCTAAGATAGTGGTGTGCTATCTTGAAGTATTGTTAAAATTTTGTAGCAAAAATCCCAGGGGGAGAATTGTACATTTTCTGACAACAAGTGG
>NC_021167.2:13004613-13016930 GCF_000331145.2 Cicer arietinum | reverse complement strand
CACCTTTTTTCTTACACATTGACTTTTTAAGATGAACCATTCAAATTTACAAAAGTCTTGATTCATAGTTGACTTTTGTTAGAGATAGACAATTATAATTGGGCTCTCTGCTTTTGTGATTAGAGGATTATTCATTGACTTATATTTCTCTGTCTTTAGCTCTTTGACTCAAAATGTAGATTATCATATATTTTTTTTCAATTCTTTTTATGGTGATATCATGCCTTAGATTATGTGTTAAAAACTTTTAGATTATTATCTTTAACTTACTCACAATTTATTTTACCTTAAAATAGATAGACATTAATATAAATATTTATCTTCTAACTTAATTTGCACACTTAGAAAATAGTTAATAGATAATTGTTTTTATTGTTTTTGTGATTATCAAAATATCAATCAGAAAACTATAGTTAAAACCACTTTTGCACTAACAACATTGGCCTAAGAAAAACAATGAACCCTATTTGTAGTGATCTTGGACCTATTTGAAAAAAGTTACAACAATTTTATACATATTGCTCAATTTCTAGAGAACAATAGTCAGTTACAGGTGACAAAACTCTTAACGATAAATCTCACCAAACTAAATCAAAAGGGATCTCAAAGCAAGGACTCACAAAGGGTGTAGGCCAAATTACATGTGCTTTGTTTTAGTGGACTCACGATTTTCAGGTGGATTTGTCCTTTATTGTGACTCAATTGCAAGTTCAGATATTGAAAGGTGTAACCAAACCTTTCTACAGAATGATAGTGAAACAATGGCAGAAAAGCTGTTGTCGTTGGCCAAAGCATTGTGTGTTTTTGGGTCATGAACATTTTGTCTATAATATAAAATGGTTTGGGGATCGAGTGTGTTGTAATTAACCTTCAGGAAGGCTGAATTGTTGATGAATTGAAAATGCACAAAATCAGAAAGATTGAGAACTTGCATAATTTGTAAAACATAAAATTGTAAAGCTTGCACACACAAATTGGTAACCCAATTTAGAGATAAACTCTTACATCTCGAGAACTGATTCCGGCTTTAAAGATCAGTATATGATGTATGAATTACAAGTTTTATTCATCAATGACTGAATGATGAACTCAATTACATTCTCTATCTTTTCTTTCACTCAAGTGCTCCTCTTCTGCATGTGTTTCCTTTCATTTAATGTTGAGTGTTCAACTTAATCAATCTACTCAAACATATCCTAGACCTTTAAATTTATAATCCAATACAATGAGAAGAAGTTCATTATAACTAACTATGGAAGTGGAAGTGCAAGTGTGTCTTAGATCAGTAACAACTTGGAGTTAGTTAGTTATAACTAAATTTAGTTAAGACAATGTTAGTTATAGTTAGTTAAAAAGTTTGTATTTAAATACTACAGCTGAAAATGCATTGTGTAATGTGTTGTTACAAGTGGTAATTGCTGATTGAGAGTAAGGCATATGCAATTTGAGATTCATAGAAATTCAGAGAAAAAAGATTAAGGGAGAGAAAGAAAGATTGAGCGAAAAGGCTAGTATTGCTGGTTTAGAAACAATGATAGATACTAGGAGATCAATCTTGAGAAGACCTTAATATTGTAAAGTTCAATCATTAATAGTGGATTAATCTTGCTTGTTCGCCTGTGACGTAGGTCTCATCAATTGAGATTGAACCTGTAAATTCTAGGTGTTATTCTTCTCTTATCCCTGTTTAATTTTTGTTTAATTTGATTGAGAAAACTGGTTTTCAAAACTGCAGAAAGGAGAACGATAAACAATCTCCGTTTTCTGGTTTTCAGTTCTATTAAAGAACGTTCTCTGTTTTCAGCAGAAAACCAAGAACGTTTTCTGATTTTGTTTTTTCTCTGCAATTGTTTTTTCTCTCTATTTTGTTGGTTAATTCTTGTTGTAGATCCCAATATTGTTTTAACAATTGGCGTTGTCTGTGGGAAAGGGAGCAATAATGGTTGGAACCATAAAATTCGACATGATCAAATGATTTTGGTATATGGAAAACAAAAATGCATGATGTTCTGGTACAACAAGGTTTTGTGAACGCTTTAAAGAGTGAGTCAGCTCTTCCAGCAACAATGATTGCACGAGTAAAGGACGAATTGATTGAAAAGGCAAAGAGCATTATCATCTTGTGTCTTTGAGACAAAGCTTTGAGGGAAGTTGCAAGGGAATCAACAGCAGCAACCTTATGGCTTAAATTTGAATTTCTCTACATGACTAAATCAGTTTCAAATAGGCTCTTTTTGAAATAGCAATTGTTCTATTTTAAAATGGATGAAGAGAAATATGTCACAGTCCAACTTGTTGATTTTAACAAGATCCTTGATGATTTAGAGAATTTAGAGGTTAAGCTGGATGATGAAGACAAAGTTCATTTAACACTTCAAGGATACTATTATGTTTGGAAGAGAACAAACAATTACTCTTGAAGAAATGCATGCCTCCATCCGGACAAAGGAAAGCTATAAAAAGACTTGAGATCAAGAATGATAATCATGCTGAAAGTTTGAATGTGACCAGAGGAAGAACTGACAAGAAATGATCAAATGGAAATAAGCGTAGGTCCAATTCAAAATCAAAATCTGAAGGGAAGTATAGATGCTTCCATTTTCACAAGAAGGGACATTTCATGAAAGATTTCTCTGAAATAAATGAATCAAGAAACTTTTAAGATTTAAGAAATGTTGGACTTGTTGATGCTGATTATGAATCAGCAGAGGCATTGATGATTTCAAATTCTGAAGGTGAAAAGAATTGGGTATTAGACTCAAGTTGTACTTTCCACATGTGTCCAAAAATTAAAAAAAAAATTTAATTTATGTTGGGATGTTTGGTATACTAGGATATTCAACATACATATAGAATGATACTATGACTATTGTTAATAAAGATGATATCATTGTTAAAGGCACTAAAAGAAATGGCTTGTATATTTTAGAAGGTTCTACTATAATTGCACAAGCTTCAGTTGCTAGCTCTAATTTGCATTCGTATACTAGAATATAGCATATGAGGTTAGGACATGTAGGTGAAAGGAGCTTAATTTAGTTATCAAAACACAATTTGCTTAATGGTGACAAAATTGAAAAACTGGAATTTTGTGATCATAGTATTCTAGGAAAGGCTAAGAGGGGCAATTTTGGTGTTGGCCAACACAACACCTCTAGACCTTTTGAATATGCTCATTCTGATTTATAGGGTCCTTAAAGGACAAAAACTCATGCCGGTTGTTCTTACTTCATAACCATAATTGATGATTATTCTAGGAAAGTATGGATTTATGTCATTAAAAATAAAAGTGACACTTTTATGAATTTAAAGAATGACATATGCAAATTGGAACTCAAAAGGAAACTAAGATGAAATGTTTAAGAAGTGACAATGTTCTGGAGTATCTTTCAAAGCAGTTTAATAAGTATTACAGGGATTTAGGTATTCAAAGACATAGAATAGTTGCATGCACCCCTCAACAAAATAGCATTGCTAAAAGGATGAACAAAACGATCTTGGAAAGGGTCAGATGTATGATCTTGAGTGCAGGGCTGCCTAAAATATTATGGGGGAGAAGCTGGAGTTACAATAGTGTATTTGATCAATAAATGCCCTTCATCAGCTATTGGATTTAAGACATCAATTGAGATATGGAATGGCAAACTAGCTGACTACTCAAATCTAAAGGTATTTGGTTCCTTACCATTTTCTCACACAAGGCAAGATAAATTGGATCCTAGAGCAATCAAATGTGTTTTCATTGGATATCCTAAAGGAATAAAAGGTTACAAGTTGTGGAGAATTGACAAAGGTGTGCCCAAGTACATCATATCAAGAGATGTAGTGTTTGATGAAATAAAAATGCCCACGATTGACAAAGAACATTCTCCGCTATAGTTCTACAAAAACGAAGAACATTCTCCGTTTCAGTTATGCAGAAACGAAGAACATTGCAGAAACGCAAAATATTCTCCATTTAACAGTACTTCAAACAACAATGATGAGAGTGTTCAGATTGAGGTGGAGAGATTAATCATGAAGACATAACTGATACATCACTTGATGATAATGTTGCAACAAAAACATATTTGGCCAATTATAACTTGGTAAGGGATAGAGAAAGAAAGGTTATCAAGCCTCTAACTAGATAAGGTGAAGAATATTTAATTTGTTATGCTTTAAGTGATGTTGATGATCTTCAAAGAGATGAACCAAGCAACTACAGGGAAGCCATTAATAGTGAAGCTTGGATGATACCTATGAATGAAGAGATGCAATCATTAGAAAATGATCAAACCTCGATTTTGGTTGACATCCCTAAGAGTCAAAGGGTAATTGGATCAAAATGGATGTTCAAGAGAAGGAAGTCATTCAAGGTAAAGAGAAGATTAAATGGTTCAAAGCAAGATTAGTTGCGAAGGGATTTTCTCAGCTTGAAGGAATTGATTTCAATGAAGTATTTGCACCTGTTGTAAAACATTGTTCAATCAGAGTTCTGCTTTCAATTGTAACTCAACAAGATATGGAATTAGAGTAGCTGGATGTCAAAACAGCATTTCTACATGGTGATCTGGAAGAAACCATTTATATGCAGCAACCTGAAGGATTTGCTAAAGGCAACAACAAGGTTTGTCTTCTTAAAAAGTCATGGTATGGCCTGAAGCAAAGTCCTAGACAATGGTACAAGAAGTTTGACGATTTCATGATAAGAACTGGTTTCCAGAGATGTAGTTTTGACAGTTGTGTTTACATTCTAAAAGAGAAAAGTCAAGGACGTTCTATAGCTCAAGAATTTTCTCCAGCTCAAGAACATTCTCTGTTTTTTCAGAAAAGTCAAGAATGTTCTCCAACTTACCTATTACTCTATGTGGATTTTATTCTTCTTGCAAGCTCAAGTAAAGACCAGATCAAAAAGCTCAAAGTTGATCTTAGAAACGAGTTTGAGATGAAAGAACTTGGAGAGGTCAAGAGGATCTTACAAATGGATATAAAAAGAAATAGAATGAAGAGGGAACTATTTCTTTCTCAAGCTGCCTACTTGATGAAAGTTGTCACTAAATATAGAATGCATGTGGCAAGACATGCTACTACAACTCTGGGACATAATTACAAATTGTCTATGCAAGACTCACCTAAGACCGATGAGGAAAGACAAAGAATAAGTTTCATTCCTTATGCTAGTGGAGTTGGCAGCATAATGTATGGAATGATATGTAGCAAGCCAGATTTGGCTTACATTGTGAATGTTGTCAGCAGATTTATGACTGATCCAGGAGCACTGCATTGGCCAACACTCAAGTGGATTATGAGGTACTTAAATGGCTCACTGACAGTAGATTTAAAATTCAAAAAGACTCATCATGACAAGGAACCAATCAAAGGATATGTGGACTCGAATTATGCTGGAAACATTGACACAAGAAAATCAATTTCTAGTTATGTTTTCACTCTATATGGGACTGTTGTAAGTTGGAGAGCAATTACACAGTCAACGGTAGCACTTTCTACAACTCAAGTTGAATTCATTGCGCTTACTGAATGTGTTAAAAAAGCTTTATTGATGAAATGACTTATTGGTGAACTAGGAATAAATAAGAATTGTGTTTCAATTTATTGTGACAGTCAAAGTGTTATACACTTATCCAAACATCAAGTGTATCATAATAAGTCTAAACACATTGATGTTAAGTATCACTTCATAAGGGATGTGATTGATTCAAAGCAGGTTTCAGTTGAGAAGATTGCAACTGAGGATAACCCAACTGATGTATTCACCAAATCATTTTCACAAGCTAAGTTCAAGCATTGCTTGGACATAGTTGGCTTCGACAAAAGAGTAAAGCTGAATCAATGGAAGCAAGTTCAATGATTGAATTATTCTAATATTGAGTCAAGGTGGAGAATGGTGGAAGTGTGTCTCAAATCAAAAACAACTTGGAGTTAGTTAGTTATAATTGAATTTAAATAAGACAATGTTAGTTATAGTTAGTTAAGAAGTTTGTCTTTAAATACTATAGCTGAAAATGCATTGTGTAAGTTGTAATGTGTTGTTGCAAGTGGTAGTTGCTGATTGAGAGTGAGACATATGCAATTCAAGATTCATAGAAATTCAGAGAAAGAAGATTAAGGGAGAAAAAGAAAGATTGAGTGAAAAGGCTAGTTTTGCTTCTTGAGAAGGCCTTAATCTTGTAAAGTTCAATCATCAATAGTGGATTAATTTTGTTTGCTTGCCTGTGACGTAGGTCTCATCAATTGAGACTGAACACCTAAATTATGGGTGCTATTCTTCTCCTATCACTCTTTAATTTTGGTTTAATTTGATTGAGAAAATTGGTTTTCGAAACTGCAGAAAGGAGAACGATAAACAATTTCTGTTTTCTGGTTTTCAGTTCAGCTCAAGAACGTTCTCCATTTTCAACAGAAAACCGAGGACGTTCTCCGTTTTTGTTTTTTCTCTACAATTTTGTTTTCTATTTTGTTGGTTAATTCTTGTTGCAGATCCCAATATTGTTTTAACACTAACTTAACAAACATATACTAACTTCTAGCTTGCTTGAGTTGTAAAAAAACTGCACAAAGAGAACATTAGGTCCATTTTATTTGTACCATAGCTCCAAAAATCTCAACCTTGGTACTGATAGAATGGCTTTAAGCATGATCTCCAAAATCAGAATCATAAGTTTAGGTTGGTTAGTTTTCAGAGTTGATTGTTAGCTAATTTAGACAATGTCTGAATTTACTAAGTGCGATGGTTTTAGTTAATATGTCAACAAGGTTTGTTGGTCAAGAAACACAAGAAAAGAGGGGTTTGAATTGTTTTTCCAGTTTTTGAAAATATTTCGAATGACTTATATTTCCCTGGTTCACTACTAGCACTAACTTAGTAGCTACATCTAGTCCCTTCCTTTGAAGGATTTAATCCACGATATTTAGAACTTACACTTGAGCACTTGGTTAGTCACAATGATTATGTTCAATCTTCTCACCTCCAACTTTGTACCGTCAAGTTGTTGAGGAAAGGGAAGCCACTACCAGACTGAGTTTACAAGTTCTAACAAGTCTTCTCAACTTTCATCTTAGTGTCGTCAAACCATTGAGGAACACAATCAGCCACTATTGGGCTTGGTTACAAAAAATGAGTGTTCGTGGGTTTCAGAATTTTCTCTCTAACTAGAGGATTTATATATAATAAGCTCCCATATTTTTCTTACTCAAACACTTAATAAGTTTGAAAATTTTCTAACTTAGTGTTTTTACTTGCTGATTTGAGATTGTTTCACTTTGAAAGAATGTTGTAAGTTGTAGTGATTGGTTTTATCGTTTTAATTCATAACCAAGTTCTTTTTAAATAAGTCTTTGTAGCATTACCTTTGTGCTTCAAAGTAAGGGTGAATATCCTTTAGGGAATGGTTTTGTATCCTTAAAAGGTTGACTTTTGCCATAATGAGCGTTGACTTTTGCAATAATGTTGACTTTCACCAGAGGCATCTTATCATAGGCAAGAAATTTAGATGGTTGCTTCATCTCGAGAGGCAAATCATCAGAGATAATTTTGACCAGAAGCTTGATTGCTGCACTAGAGACAAATTGATTCTAGTTTGTGTCTGAATTGACATATAGTCTTTATTTGAATTTTTAATTCTCATTGAAAGGATAATACAATTCAATCCTATATCAATTCAATTGTATAAAATAATTTGATTGATCTGCATCAATTTCTAATAACTCTCTATTGAGAGAATTTTCATTCATTCTTTTCTTTTGACGTGTTTTAGGTTTTTTCAGAAATCTTTTTTGAACATTGTCTTTTTCTTTTTGATGCATACTATGACATTCTAAAGCCCAAAATAATATATATAATAGTTCATACTAGATTTTCATAAAAATTCACAAAGATAAATAAAATTTTTTTTGGAAGGAATAAAATTTTTTACGAGTTATTTAAGATAATATATTTCTCAAAGTATTAAATGGTATTAGATGGTATTGTTTTTAATAAATTAACTACTCATGATAATGAATAATTGTGTGCTGAATTTACCATGGAAGAATCGAAAATAGTGGTTTGAATGTATGATTTTCTTCAATATAAAATTCAAAAAACTTGTCATATTTATAACCTTCAAATCTACAATCTTTCATATTCATAGTCTTTAAAATTTTTAAAAATGAAAAATAGAAAATCTCCCAACTCTTTTTTCTTGTCAAATATACATAACTCTCTTGATGTCATTATCATTACTTAAGACATATTGTTATCCAATTTTTTTTTCTTCTCTAATTATATTATCATTACTTAATCACGTTGTATTTTTTTTTCTTGTATTATATTGTTCATTTTAAATTGAAAATATTAATACACATTTTTAAATTGCGGAGTGATTAAATATATGTTAGTATTGGTTTAAAGTTGTTAGAAATTAATTATGAATTAATAAGTGAAAGTTGGTTAAGTTAGTTACATTTGAAGCACTATATAAAAACATATATCATATTTTAATTGTACCATATTCTTTATGCTATCAATTTCAAATTCAATATTATAATTAATTATTTCTCTATTTCTTAAATTCAATCATATTTCTCAACTAGAGAAATAATACAATATATATAAAAAATATTTACTCCATTTCAGTGCATAAAATTAATCTCTAATTTAAATTTTTTAATAAATAATTTAATGTATTTTATTGCTGGTGATCATATGTTCACTTTCTTGTGTTGACTTGCATTTTAGCTATAATAAACACATAGCATAAAAAGTTATATTTAGAAGATGAGCACTTCAATACCATCAAAATTTGTTGGGTATACCTATAACCTTCATATTTGGCTTGATAAAATAGGAGACACGTGTATTATATTAATCTACTTCATAAAATAGGAGACAATTGTACTATATTAATCTACCTCATAAAATAAGACACATTATATATTAATCTCAGATAATATTTCAGTTTTTTTTTTATTTAGATTTATATTTAATTTTATTATAAAAATTCGAAAATATAAAGAATAAAAATGTAAGATTATTTGAAGATTTGAATTATAAATTTGATGAAATTTGCATTATATTGAAGATGATAATAAATTTTATAAGTTTTGTTTGAAAATTTTGATGAAATTTTATTTAAAAAAATGATAATATTATTAATATTTTAAAACATAAAAAATCAAATTGTTTACTTAAAACTAAATAAAGGACTAAATCGGAGAAAAAAAAAGATAAATATCTCAAATGTTATCTGAAATTAAGTTAAAAAACTCTAAGAACAATTATATCTTTTTGTTTCAATCTAATCAAATATCACCTATACTCTCCGTGGTTGATTTTTATATGTTGCATCTATATTTTCAACAGTTTTTTTTTTATTTTTGATAGAGTTTTAACTGAATTTAATTCAAATTAAAATGAAATTAAGTTGTTATATAAAATTAAGTTAAAAAATTCTAGGAGCAATTATTTTTTTTTTATTCCAATCTAATTAAATATCACCTTCTGTCCGTGGTTGATTCTTATATGTTGCATCTATATTTTCAACAGTTTTTTTGTTTTATTTTATTTTAGTTTTTGATGGAGTTTTAAGTGAATTTAATTCAAATTAAAATGATAAATCTGGATACTATTGTTAACTTTTTCTTTTTTAGTTTCTATAAGTTTTTATTTTATTTTATCTTTATAAATATATTTATTATTTAAATTTAGTTTTTGTTATTTTTTTATTGAAATTGTAATTCCTTATATCGCTATTAATTGAGAGACTAAAATCAAATATTATATATATATTACTATGGTTCATTCAAATAAAAATCAATTTATAGTGACTTAAACAAAAGAGCAATAATGAAAAACGAATAAAAAAATATTTACAAGAACTCAAAAAACCGCATAATTACATGAACTAATCATATATTTAAGTCAAATAAAAATTATAATTTCAATAATCCAACTGCTCAATCCTAACTATTAGACTAACTATAACTTAAAAAAAAAATATTTTCACCAATATAATTGTTCAATCTAACATAATTAGACTAACTATACTCTAAAAGTTCTAATTTTGATGATACAATATTAATTAATTAGATTAACTATGACCTTTAATTCTAATTTAGGTGATCGAATGATTCAATCTTATCAATTTTACCAATATAAAACTTACAATTTCGACGATCCATTAGTTTAATCTTAACTAATTAAGACTTAAAGATTATACTTTTAATGTTCTATCAATCCAATTTTAATTCATTAAACTATATATAATTTAGAAATTCTAATTTTGAATTTGATCGGTCTCCCTTCAAATTTTAACAAATTAGTCGCTTATAATCACAAATACTAAATACAAATTTTCCAAAGGAAAATAAATAGAAAATGAATTCAGGCAGCAAATATAATTTTATTGACTATGACATATTTAATTGTACAAAATAAAAATTAGAAAACTAATATTCAAATGAAAATAGAATTTTATATTAAATTAAAAATTGACATATTAATAATTAATTTTAAAAAATATGTATGATTATAACATGGGTAGTTATGCCATTTTATATAATCTAAAAAATTATTATTTAAAATAAAATTTTTTTGAATATTAATTTAAATTTAAATTTTTAAAATAAATTAAAATTTTTTTTGTAAGAGTAGTTTTTCTGTTTACATATTATATATATCATATCTTTGTTGAGCTTATCCAACAAACAAGATAGAATTATTTGTTTATCCATTATTTTTTTAGATAAACTTGAAATTAGTTTTTGAATACAAATTTCTTTTGTTAAGTATTTTTTTGTTGATTTATAATATTTAAAATTATTGTAAGTTAATTTTAAAAAATAGTATATAATTGACGCTTAAATATTTAATTAGTATCTGTAAGTTCGCGTCTTTCTCATTTTCGTCTCTGTAAAGATGTTTTCTTCAATTTAAATCCCGTAAGTTCAATTTAGTTTTATAATCATTTTTATTGTTAGTTGTTGTTAAATAAATGTTTATGTGACAAACACATGAATGACGGTGCAGTTTGATGTGACAGAAGTATACATTAAATAATTAAAAAAAATGAAATTAACTACTTAAATTGATTAAAAAAGAAGTGAATGAAATTTGAAGGTGTTATATTTTATCCCCTCTATCCAAAATCAGAAATAGGTTTGGAGATTAGGGTTCTCTCTTCATTTCTCTATCATCACATCACCATTACCAGATCACTAGCATCGCATCACCATTATTGTATCACTGTATTCAAATCATCATCATCGCATCACCATTATCGTATCACTGTTTTCAAATCATCATCATCGCATCACCATCATCTTTGAATTTTCATTTGCTTCTTCTTCGTTCAACCATGACATCATCTTTGTTTGCAACAAACTCAAGTCGTTTTCAAGTGTTTGAATGTGGATGTAGGAAAGCAATGTGTATATTCATCTTTAACATTGATGAAAATACTAAAATGCGGTTTTGGAGATTTCTTCATTGGTATGTAAGTAATTTTTCTTAAATATGTTATTTTTATGTTTATTCTTTGTAGTTATAGTTTACATTTACTAAGTTTAATATTTAATTTTTTGTTTTTGTTTGTAGACCCCTTATAGTTGTTAATTTTTTGTTGGTAATGTGATTATGGTGATTCAAAGATGGTGATTCGATGTTAATGGTATGATAATGGTGATGCGATGATAGAGAAAGGATGAGAGAATTCTAATTCACAAACTTATTTTTGATTTCATATGGGAGGACTAAAACATAATACATTTAACTTTCTTTCCTTTCTTGTGGGGGTGGACATCGGGCGGGTATGGGTGGGTTCGGGCCTAAAATGTAAAACCGGCCCCATCCATGGGTTTGATGTTTTGGGCCAATTTCGTCTATATTTTAAATTGGGTACGTCGGGTTCGGGTAGATCGGGTGTCGGTTATGTATGGACGGATAAAAATGGGTTGGATTTTATTGGACTTATTTAAGAAAAAAAATCTGCTCTTTTATAATTTATTGGCCCAATCTGCTACCTAACTTATTTTTAATTGGGCTGAGTTGTTGGACTTGGTTCTGTTGTTGGGCTGGACTGCTTTTAAAAAACATTTGCCTTGTGGCTGGGTTTTTTTAATAAATTGGCCTTTTTTTTAATTTTTGGCAAGTGACTTTTTGTGTTTTTTAAATTTAGATATTAATATATAATATAAAATTAATAATATTAATATATAACATAAAAATAATAATATAAATCGGTCGGGTTCGGGTATCGGCGGATTCAAATTACTGATCCGAACCCGACCGTATAAACCCATATGAACCCTTATTTTTCACCCGCTTAACCCATCAACCC